>NW_026571515.1:10429993-10679993 GCF_026225935.1 Boleophthalmus pectinirostris | reverse complement strand
TGATTGGCCAGGGTTTTTGCGAACTGTCTGTTATATTTTGATTCCTGACCTAGTCGCTGGAGAGAAATGAAATTGAGCAGAAGCACTAGGTGGCGCCAGCCTGGCTAGCTTTTCAAGGTAAAAAGTTTCTATCTTTTTGGGTTGGAAAGTTATATGCGGTTATATAAAACATATTCCCAGGTATCGTATTTTATTTATTTATTTATTTGAGACACGGACAGTGCACAATTTTTGCATTAACCTTAACAGGAGAGATGCATTGTACATCAGGTTGTAGCATCAGGGCTAATTTCCACCTGTAGTCCCTGGGCAGGTTCATTGATTTAACTGACCTTGACTAGCAACTGTTCTGGAGACCTGTGTAGCATGTTTTGGGTTTGTGTTTGGTTATACAATCAGTCGGTCAGTCTGGAAGAGTTAATATCACAAAACAAACAAATCAGAACATAAATAATACAATCCTACAATACCTGCTTCTACTGCATTTGCAACAATGTCAACAACTTTTCCCCTTTTTTTTTTGCATGTTTTTCTCTTTATTTCATTTCAGTAGCTCCATCAGTCTCACTCCATCCTCTGTGTCCTCCCCGTCCACAGAGAACGGTCCACATCATACAGCCTATTTCATGGTCCACGGTCTCCACGGAGACAGGGGCTACACCACTATGACGGAGTGGGCAGAGGCCCAAACTACACTCAGTTCTGTCTTACTTATACTCCTGTTCACAGCAAGGCCCCATCCACACTAGTACATATTCCAGTCGTTTTCTTTGCGGATGCAGTGTTCGTCCACACTAATCCGATTGAAAACGGCTCAGTACAGATCTGATCCGGCACTGTGTGGACGCCTAAAAACGCTGATACGCTGATGTAGGTCTATGGGCCGCGAAGTAATTCACCGCCAAAACGCTAAGAGGCTAGAATATATGTCCATTCATATATACGATTTATGCCTAAGATCTGCAGACGTATAATCTCTGAAAAGTTTAACATGAACCATCTTCAACGCGATAAAAGCACAGAACAGACTCACCATCAGCAGAACACCCCTCTGTCACAGAAAGAACACTCATATTCCACTGAGTCATGTCCTTTAGTCCGACAGAAGCTGAACCGCATCAGCGCACAAGGAGCGAGCTGTTTTTTGAGCGCTCAATTTATGCAAATTCGCCATGCAGTTTTGAGTTTCGTTGTTCTAAAACGTAAACAAATATGCTCAAAGCTGTGTGGATAGGGAAGGCTTGCGGACACAGAAACGACGTGTCTGGACGCAAATCGTTTTCGATACGGTGACACTGTGATTCGTTTCAGTGTAAACGTAGCCCAAGAAATATAATAATGCTCTACTGAGGAACTTTTCAGGCAAAACAATAACATCTCATGGAAATGACAAGCAATTCTATACAAGAAAAGCTGAACCACAAATAATTCTAGTGAAGGTACATGACGTTTAAAAACACAGTGGAGCATTTCCTGTATTGCCACATGACATCACAAGCTGGAACAGTTGAAATAACTGTAAATAAACAGGGTTTTTGTGTATTATAACCAGTGTTGGGGAGTAACAGATTACATGTACCAGAGTTACGTAATCAGAGTACAAATTATGAGTAACTGTATTCAGTTACAGTTACAGTTTAAGTGAGTGGTAATTGGATTACAGTTACTTTGTTGAAATAAATGGATTACACGGTGGTATTTTCCTGTTTTTACATTTGGCATTTGGGGTTATATCGCTTTTTTTTTTTTTTTTTTTTTTCTCAGTAATTCCACTCATTGCAAGACACTAAAACAGGTCTAAACCAGGTCTAAAACCTGGTCTAAACTAGGTCTAAACAAGGACTACATCAGGTCTAAACCAGGACTAAACCCAGACTAAACCAGGTCTAAACCAGGTCTAAACCAGGTCTAAACCAGGTCTAAACCAGGTCTAAACCATGTCTAAAACAGGATTTAACAGGACTAAACCAGGTCTAAACAAGGACTACATCAGGTCTAAAACCAGGACTAAACCCAGACTAAACCAGGTTACTAAACCAGGTCTAAAACAGGATTTAACAGGACTAAACCAGGTCTAAACAAGGACTACATCAGGTCTAAACCAGGACTAAACCCAGACTAAACCAGGTCTAAACCATGTCTAAAACAGGATTTAACAGGACTAAACCAGGTCTAAACAAGGACTAAACCCAGACTAAACCAGGTCTACACCAGGTCTACACCAGGTCTAAACCAGGTCTAAACAAGGTCTAAAACAGGATTTAACAGGACTAAACCAGGTCTAAACAGGTCTAAAACAGGATTTAACTGGACTAAACCAGGTCTAAACCAGGCCTAACAAGGTCTAAACCAGGTCTAAATCAGGTCTAAACCAGGACTAAACCCACACTAAACCAGGTCTAAACCAGGTCTAAAACAGGTCTAAACCAGGCCTAAACCAGGATTTAACAGGACTAAACCATGCTGCGCAGACCGTGCCTCTTCTATCAATAATATTTTTAATACGGTAAAGTAAAGACTCGGCCTTTTCATTGTCTTTTAGCAGAACAAAACTTCTTATGTTACGATTTCCTCGTCTTTGCTTCTCTACAGCAAATCAAGTAATCCAAAGTATTCAGATTACGTTTCTCACTTTAAGTAATTTAATGGATTACTGTTACAAACTACATTTTGGGGTGTGTAATCTGTAATCTGTGGGGGAATACATTTTAAAAGTAACCTTCCCAACACTGATTACAACACAGATCAGAAAGTCGCCTTATAGAACAGTACGCGGGAGTATGAGCCACAGACCCTCAAACGGCCCTGACACAAGTTTCATTAACTCTTTGCGTACGCGGGGGTGATGCTAAGATGACGCCTTTGTAGAATGGATTATAATTAGTGGTGAGGTAATTGCACTGCAGATAAGAAACACGTGGAGCATATTAATTTAGTGCACTGGGCTGACTCATAATCGCCGCAGCGCTGAGGAGAGAGGCCGCTATTATCACGAATCAAAACAAGCCACTCACTTTGCTCATTTAGGTGGATGACACTTGTTTTAATCGAGAGTTTCTGTTTAAATTATGTATTTTTTTTTGTTTAGAGAGAAGAATGTATTTCCCGCTTTATTATTATTTTGGACTTCCTGTATCGTCCGTCACACGGTCACATTTTTAATACAGCGCTTTCCCAACTTTTTGGAGACCCGCATCCGCACAGTCCAGCACCACACCCGCCCGTTAACCCAAGATTATATCAAAGTTAAATCCGCCTCTGCCCGTGATAAATCGGGTTCAGCCCATTAGTCCGACAGCCCGAGAGTCCAGGACTAAACCAGGACTAAACCAGGACTGAACCTACGCCGTGTCGTTAGTGGATTATAAATATATACACACCGCAACCGCAGAGATGATCGCCAGGACTAAACCAGGACTAAAGTAGGACTGGACCAGGACAGAACCAGGATTAAACCAGGACTGAACCAGGATTTAACAAGGATTTAACCAGGACTAAATCAGGTCAAAAAAAGGACTGAACTAGGTCTAAACCAGGTCTAAATCAGGACTAAAGAAGAAATGGGACAGGACTAAACCGGGACTGAACCAGGTCTAAATGAGGACTGGATCCTGGTCCTAAACCAGGTCTAAACTATGACAGGACCAAGACTGAACCAGGACTAAATCAGGACCAAACCAGGACCAAACCATGGCCTGAACCAGGACTAAACCAGGACTAATGTCGGACTGGACCAGGACTGAACCAGGATTTAACAAGGTTTTAACCAGGACTAAATCAGGTCAAAACCAGGACTAAACCAGGTCTAAACTATGACAGGACCAGGACTGAACCAGGACTAAATCAGAACCAAACCAGGACCAAACCATGGCCTGAACCAGGACTAAACCAGGACTAAAGTCGGACTGGACCAGGACTGAACCAGGATTTAACAAGGTTTTAACCAGGACTAAATCAGGTCAAAACCAGGACTAAACCAGGTCTAAACTATGACAGGACCAGGACTGAACCAGGACTAAATCAGAACCAAACCAGGACCAAACCATGGCCTGAACCAGGACTAAACCAGGACTAAAGTCGGACTGGACCAGGACTGAACCAGGATTTAACAAGGTTTTAACCAGGTCTAAATCAGGTCAAAACCAGGACTAAACCAGGTCTAAACTATGACAGGACCAGGACTGAACCAGGACTAAATCAGAACCAAACCAGGACCAAACCATGGCCTGAACCAGGACTAAACCAGGACTAAAGTCGGACTGGACCAGGACTGAACCAGGATTTAACAAGGTTTTAACCAGGACTAAATCAGGTCAAAACCAGGACTAAACCAGGTCTAAACTATGACAGGACCAGGACTGAACCAGGACTAAATCAGAACCAAACCAGGACCAAACCATGGCCTGAACCAGGACTAAACCAGGACTAAAGTCGGACTGGACCAGGACTGAACCAGGATTTAACAAGGTTTTAACCAGGACTAAATCAGGTCAAAACCAGGACTGAACCAGGTCTAAACCAGGTCTAAATCAGGACTAAAGAAGGGATGGACCAGGATTAACCGGGACTAAACCAGGACTAAACCAGGTCTAAACTAGGACTAAACTAGGACTGAACCAGGACTAAACCAGGACTAAAGTCGGACTGGACCAGGACTGAACCAGGATTTAACAAGGTTTTAACCAGGACTAAATCAGGTCAAAACCAGGACTGAACCAGGTCTAAACTAGGTCTAAATCAGGACTAAAGAAGGAATGGACCAGGATTAACCGGGACTAAACCAGGACTAAACCAGGTCTAAACTAGGACTGAACCAGGACTGAACCAGAAGCGCGGTTAAGACACACACACACACACAAAATTAACATTAAGAATAATTTAATATCAGGGTTTAAACTGTGTTTTCGTGACCTGTTGTTCAGTTCTACTTTAAATGAGTGAACTAGAAAAAAGGAGCAGAAATATTGATATTGATTCACAGTTCACGTTGGCAAATACTGTATAATGGATAAACAAGTATTTGTCTGCACAGCGTACAAATGTCAAAAATGTTTTCATTTTTATTTTGCTGTCTCAATAAAATGACCTGGATTAAATGTTGAAAAGTTCATACTAACATTTTATGAATTTCAAAAGTGATCTCTAGCCCACGCAGAATGTAACGAAGTGAAAGTGGGAAAGTACTGTAGTTTTGCATCTGTACTTCACTTAAGTACATTTTTACAGTGGATACTTTTTACTCTTACTTCACCACATTTGGGAGCAAGTATCTGTACTTTCTATTCCATTACATTTCTGAAAAGGACAGAAAAGTAAAAGTTTTTTTTTTTTTGTTGTTTGTTTTTTGTTTGAGACCTGGTGAAAAGGCTGAGGGTTTATTTTTTTAACACAGTTTTAAAATAATTTGCTCAAACAAAAAATACACAAATAAAAACGGCTAGAAAAAATCGATTAACTTGTTTCTGTCGAACTAAATTCTGCACAAATCTGTATCAAAATCACTGCATTTGAAGCTTTATAAGACCTCAAAATACTTATACTTTTAACTCTTTAAGTACATTTTAAACAGGTACTTTACTACATTTAGTTAAGCAGATGTTTTCATGTGATACTTTTACTTTACTTGAGCATTTTTTCCCCCCCAGTATCTGTACTTTTACTTTTACAGTCTTTTTTTCTTTTGCCAATCACTTCCATTCAAATTCAGATCAGTTCTTCACTCAGCTCAGTATAAAACCGTAGATACACTTGTAGATAAACAGTCTGCAGTTACAAGCGCGACCTCTGATCAGACACGGGCCTATTTATAACCCGGAGCCAGAGCCAGACCAGCCGTCCACTTCAGTGTAACTACAGGGAAACACCGTCGGGGAAAAATCAAATGACGGTTTCAAGGTTAAAGCCCAACACACGACGCTGTGAGGAGAGCAGTGTTTCAACACCGTTACTTCTGTCTTGATTAAGTTATATTATGGGCTAATTAAACAAAACTGATACATGCATGCAATTCTTCACACAAGGTTATGGTATACTTAAAAAAAAATACTACGAGTTACTTTGCTTATTATTGTAGTATATATCGAAATATAAGTCTTTTTGTTTAAAATGAAGAGTTATGGTGCAGCAAGAGCTAAAAAAAAAAAAAAAAAAAGGACAGAGGGAACTACATAGACCATGATCCTTTGCTCCATTTCGGTGCAGACTACAAGAAGAAATAACAGGTCTAAGCACTTTTAAGTCTTAGCTCTTTGGATTAAGTCTTGTCAAGGCGTTTTAAGAGGAAAACGTAGCGTAGCATGCATCCAGTTTTAACTGTGGCAAGATTTGGCCGGACTCGGACACAAATATCTTAACGTCTATCGGGTTCGGGTCGGGTTTGATCACTGTTCTGTTGGATGTGGGCTGGACTCGGACAGAAAAACTCGTCCCGATCCACACTCTAACAGGGGCAAACTCAGACAAATATTTAGGACTTACGATCGGACTCGGGTCGGACTCGGACACATCAGTGCGTCAGTTGTTTCCTGTCTACAGTAAACTCGCTTTGAGACTCTTAAGTGTTCAAAAGACCAGAGCACTGCACTTCTAGTTATTATTATTTGTGAAATGTGGTGCAATACTTAAGATAAATTCGACCCAATCCACACTCTAACTGGGACAAGGCACATTTCACTTTATAACGTGAAAAAAATTGTGTACAGTCCCTTTAATCCTATACAATTGTGTAATCCGATCAAGACATAACCAAATATTTTCTGCGCTTTATTCAAATGTATGTCTTGTTGGTGTATTTGTGAGAAAGCGCGGCACTTTTCCCCGGGTTTAAATGAGTCTCGGGACAGCTCCAGCGCAGCGCGATCTGACACTTTAAATGAAAATCTATGGGCTTTACAGGAGGATCTGGGATGACTTCTGGAGCAGGTTTTGTCATCCGTCGTGTAAATTTGACGACCGCAGCAGACAGGACGGAGTCTACAACGGCTGACAATTTGTGACAGAGAAAATGTATTCCACAGCAAGGGCATTTAAATGAGGCGCGCGTGTGTATAATAAATCACTATAATGTCTGCAATATAAATGTTAGGGGAGCTACTTTAACAATAGTGTTGATTCATGGCAACTCTATTCTGAGTTTAAATAAGGTAGCAGCTGTAGGAGCTCCTGCTATGAGAACAACGTCGTAATTATTCTGTTTACAGGTCCTATATTACACAAAATTGACTCTCGTGAGCGTTAAATCATGTTTAATGTTGTTACCTCCTCAAAAACAGACCTGGAGTTGTGTTTGGCTTCATTCACACGTGTTTGAGTGACACTTTATTATTAGTTTGTCTACATCTCCAAAGGTCAAAATGCTCTTTTCCAACTTGTGATGTCAAGTGAACAGCTACATTTTCCCTTTAGTTCAGTAGAGATTGGCAATTCCAGATCTGAAATCATCCAAATAATTGATGATGTGTGGAGTTTAAAAACACAGAGGAACCCTTCCTATATTACCACATGACAAAATCACAAGGTGGAACAGTGAGAGAGAATACTTTGGATTACATTTTCTGAGAGAGGTTTGAGAGAACTCAGCCTACATATACAGGGTGTGTGTGTGTTAAACGCAGTGTTGGGGAGTAACAGATTACATGTACCGGAGTTATGTAATCAGAGTACAAATTATGAGTAACTGTATTCAGTTACAGTTACTGTTTCAATGAGTGGTAATTGGATTACAGTTACTTTGTTGAAATAAATGGATTACACAGAGGGATTTTCCTGTTTTTACATTTTGGGCTAAACCAGGTCTAAACCAGGACTAAACCAGGACTAAACCAGGACTAAACCAGGTCTAAACCAGGTCTAAACCAGGACTAAACAATATGACACTAACAGTAGGTGGACATACTTTAAGGCAGCAGTGATCTCATATAAAAATTTCTCTATCAATAATATTTTTAATCTGGTTAAGAAAAGACTGGACTTTTTATTTTCTTTTAACAGACAAAACATCTCATGTTCAGATCCTCGTCTTTGCTTCTCTACAACAAACAAAAGTCTGTTCATGGAGATTTGGGCTCAACAGACAATTTGAAGAGAACAAACACGAATTTTCAGGATGTGGTTGTTACGTTCATGTAGTTTTAAAAAAACATGACAATATCAAGTAATCCAAAGTATTCAGATTACGTTACTCACTTTAAGTAACTTAATGGATTCCATTACAAACTACATTTTAGGGTATACTATAATGTAGGGGAATACATTTTAAAAGTAACCTTCCCAACACTGGTTAAACGTGTAAAAACATGAAACAAAACACAACTCCAATCTCTATCTGAAAAAAGATAAATGTAGCTGTTAACTTCAAAACTACTGCCTCTTGACATCAAACAGCAGAGCATTTTGACCTTTGGAGATGTAGACAGACTAATAATAAAAGGAGCGTTACTCAAAATATGTGTGAATGAAACAAAACAGAACTCCAGGTCTGTTTTTGAGGAAGTAACAACATTCTAACATGGTTTAAAGCTCACAAGAGTCAATTTTGTGAAATATAGGACGTTTAATTCATTGTGGCCCTGCATATCACCTCCTCTCTCTACCAGTTAAGTGACATGGTCGATTTTCCTTTTAATACAGTGAGTTTTTGGGTCAGGTTCAACATTTGTGCATTTACGTTTTGGATATTTTATGTCAAATAACAATGTATGTGTGCAGGCCCGTCAGCAGAAATTTGGGGGCCCGAGGCAAGAAGACTCACATGGGCCCCCCCTTTAATATAAATTCATCGGTAGTGGGTCCTTTTTTCTCATAATTTTATTTGTCAAATTATATTGACAAATAATATATGTTTATGCTTGTATAATGTATGTGTAAGTGCGTTTTTGGGGTTGCCAAAAAAAAAAATAAATAAATAAATAAAATAAACAGAAAACAGAAGATAGAAGGGAACAGGAAATACGTAAATGCCAATTTGATTTGACAGTCCTAAAAAGTAAATACACACATGCAACACATTTATTTATTGTTCTTTTGTTGCTTATTTGTTATTTTGTTCTTATTGTTATTGTTTTGTGTGTGTGTGTGCATGTGTGTTAGTCTTATATTTTGTTATGACTTATGTTTATTTTGTTATTAATGTGCTGGGTATTCATTCTCTCAAAATGACAAAAATTATAACATAAATAAAATAAATAAATAATAAAATTTAATAAAAAAAATGAAAAAATAAAATACATAAAAATAAATAAATAAAAACAATAATAAAAAATAAAACAATAAAAAATAAATTAAATAAATAAATGCAGTAAATAAATACCAGTTCTGGGCCCCTTAGACCTCGAACAGCCGACCCCTTTGTCCCCCCCTCATCGACTCCCCTGCACAAAGGCTACATGAAATAGGCAAGTCTGGCTCTGGCTCCTATCTGGGAACATGACATCACCACATTCTAGAAAAACCACCAATAAAACCATAAAACCATAAAAACATGACCACGCCTTCAAAGCAGCACTTAAAAAACACATTATCCTAGTGAGCCCTGGAGGTATCACCGTGTCCCAACCACACCTCAACGCTACAAAAGAATGGGAAAGATGGATTTAATGGGTGCTTAGAAACCAGCGGTGAGGCATTACACAGACCCACAACTGTTATTAATGTCAGTAATAGTTTTTTGAAAGCATACAAGAGGGGATCAGTGTGCAATCCCTATGTGAATGACTTGTTTTGGCGCATTCTTTGGGAACTCTCATGCACACACTGACCCAAAATAAAAAGAAAATACGCAAGCTGAAAACTTTTTTGGGAGATATTGGGATTGGGATTTCGGAGATCTAGTTGTTCATCCATCACAAATGGGATTTACAAACTTATATCTTACCTCTTCCTGATCAACTTAAAGGTCTAATGTTACACAAATTGACTCTTGTGAGCTTTAAGTTAAAAAAAACAACAGAAATCTCGACCGGATTCCTCACATCTTCACTCACTACAATGGTCAAAGAGATATTAAGTTTAAGTCTTGGCTCCAAAATTTGAAAGAATAGCAGAAGAAAACAAAGACGTTATTGTTTTGAAGGTGGATGATGATGATGATGTGGAGCAGTGTTTCCTAAATGTTTTTTTCTGAGGACTCATATTTTAAAAGTTACAAACTTTTGCGGCCCAAATGAATAGACATTATTCGTACAAAATAACACAAAATAAAGGTGGATTTGACCATTACTGAACATTAATGAGGATATTTGATTGTTGACTGAGTGAACAATTAGTATTACTCAAGTTTTAAACAATGAAAAACAGTAATTGAACCAAATAAGTCGCCTGTTTGGACATTAAATGTAGCCAATTTCTTTTTCTTTTCAACATTCAATTAAACCAGCAACGTTGGAACAAAATTGTCAATAAAAATAATTACTAAAAAAGGTGAGAAATTATACAAAACATGTCTTAACATTTCAACATGTGTCAGAACTGTATATTGGAGACCTACATGCAGATCGTGACAAGGCGACCCAAAAAAAATCTCTTGCGACCCACCTGAGGGTTGCGACTCATTCTTTGGGAAAAAAATGATGTAGGGGGAAAATTTTGTGGGATTAAATGTATGCCAATGCTTTATTTCTAAAAAAAAAATGAGCAGAAGGTGGACGAGTATTCGGGGCTAATGAAGAAAATACACTAAGGGCAAAAATGGACCAGCACAAGTGAAGTTCCGAAATACACTACCAGTCAAAAGTTTTAGAACACCGCGCTTTTTCCAGTTTTTTACCGTTTACTGTTGACCCAAACATATTCTAAACTTTTGATTCGTGAAAGTGTCCACCTTTGGCAGATATAACAGCTGAACACACTCGTGGCTCGTTCTTTTTACAATAGAAATCAAATATTCTTCAGAAAGTTTTTCCCGAGTCTGTTGCAGAAGTTCCCATAAATGTGTGGCACTTGTAGGTTGTTTGTCTTTCACTCTTCAAACCAGCTCGATGGGGTTTAAGTCTGGACACTGTGCTGGACACTCCAGGTTTTCAAGCTTTACCATCTTGTTCTTTTTTCCTGAGGTAGTTTTGGCAGAGCTTGGACTTGTGCTTTGTATATTTTATCTTTTTTTTTAACCTCTGGCTGTTCTGTTTTTACCTTTGTACCATTTCAAGCTCTTCATTGGACTTGCATGACTTGAATTGCAATAAATAACTGGAAAAATGACGGTGTTCTAAAACTTTTGACCGATAGTGTAGTGTAACACTGATATTATAACACTAATATTAGAGCACTGATATAGTGTAAACAGAAGCTGCAAAAATGTGCAGGGTTTGTGTGTTAAACATGTGTGAATGAAACAAAACACAACTCCAGATCTGTTTTTGAGAAGCAAACAATATTATAACTAGGGGTGCGCAAAAATATTAAAATATCGATATATCGTATCATTTAATGTGATGATACAGTATCGATATCATGGGCTGCTGTATTGATATATCGCCAAGAGTATTTTTTGGTATATTTTACACAATTATTTTGTTACAGTGCTACAGTTTTGTTGCTTGTTCAGAGGAAGGAAACTTGTTTATGCGACACATTTGACATTTTCACTGTTTTGATGATTAAAATGTTTGTGTTTCATATTCACTTTGTTAAACCACTTCTTGTCCAAACATTAACACATTATTTTTTATTGAATTGTATCGAATCGATTTGCAATATATATCGTATCAAATTGAAAGTGCACTGTATCATATCGGCAACTTCTTAATGATACCCAGCCCTAATTATAACATAAAGTTATCATAGTTAAATATGGGCTCTTTAACACACAATCCTGCATATTTAAGTGAAAGTTCTTCTCCCAAACTGAAAAAAAATTCAGAAAGTGCTCCACTGTTTTTTAAACTCCACACACCTTCACTAAAATCCTTTGAATAATTTCAGCCTTGAAATTCCCAATCTCTGCTGAACTATGAAGGTAAAAGGGAACTGCTGACTTGAAAACTACCACTACATGACATCACAAAATGAAACAGAGCATTTTGAGAGATGTAGACCGACTAATAATAAAGCATGACTCAAACACGTGTGAATGAAACAAAACACAACTCCAGATATATTTTTGATGAGTTACCAACATTATAACATGACTTAAAGCTCACACGAGTCAAGTTTGTGTAATTTAGAACCTTTAAATGACCAAAACCTCATCTCAGTGCTGTCAAATCAAACTGGGAAACCACAAATACCCCATATTTATTCTTGTGGTGTACTTGGAGGCAGGTATGCGCCCTCACCGTGCATCTCTGGTGTCGGGGGAACGGGATCATGTTGTGCAAAACTTTATCTGAAAAGTTGAGTAAACTTTACCTTGAGGCAAAAATAGCTGGAGGTAAAGTTCACACACCAGAGGCCAGAGTCCACTGATAAAATGCACCGCGAGCCTGATAGCAACGTTAGTATTGTTTACTGAACCCTGGCAAGTGTAAGTTTGACCTGTAACATATTAATAATGAATGTTTGATTGTTTAGAATAGACAGCGAGGCAGTGAGTATCTGAAACAACTTTATTAGTAGTATTTTTATATTGTTTAAAAGTCCTGTATTACACAAAATTGACTCTTGTGAGCTTTAAGACATGTTATAATGTTGTTACCTCATCAAAAACAAACCTGGAGTTGTTTTTTTTGTTTGTTTTATTCACACATGTTTGAGTAATCTTGCATTATTAGTCTGTCTCAAATGCGCAAATGTCATGAAGCAGTAGTTTTAAGAGCTACTTTTTATTTTATCTTTACTTCAGTAAAAATACAGAATTCCAGGGCTGAAATTATTCACATGATTCTAGTGAAGGTGCGTGGACTTTAAAAACACATTGGAGCACTTCCTGTATTACCACATGACATCACAAGGTGGAACACAGTGTTTTCTGTTTGAGACAAAAACTATATACGTATAATGTGAAGGGTTTGTGTGTTAAACATGTGTGAATGAAACAAAACACAACTCCAGGTCTGTTTTTGATGAGGAAACAACACAGATACTACAACACAGATCAGAAAATAATGTAAGATTTTTTTTATTCATACATTAGAATTTAGTAATTTTCTGGTCAGTCATCATCTTATCTTCAACTTAACTATCTTATATTTATACCATTATTTGTGTTTTATGTATTAAAATATACAATCTTGCTGGTTTGGCATCACCTCTCCACAGATCTGACCTGTAACTTTGTCTGGTGGTGTCCCCTATTTATCTACATAGACGAGTTTACCACTATAGGGTTGTCAAAAGTATCAGGAATGAGATACTAATTGTGACTAAAACTAGTATCGAGTATCTAGCAAGTATTGATACTAAAATAGTCACATTCACAGGACATACACAACCGGTCAAAAGTTTTAGAACACCATAATTTTTCCAGTTATTTATTGCAATTCAAGTCGTGCAAGTCCAATGAAGAGAAATTGAAAAGGTACAAAGGTAAGAACTGAACAGCCAGAGGTTAAAAAAAAGCTAAAATATACAAAACACAAGTCCAAGCTCTGCCAAAACTACCTCAGGAAAAAAGAACAAGATGGTAAAGCTTGAAAACATGGAGTGTCCAGACTTAAAGGTTGTATGGAGGATTTTTTTGTTTGTTTGTTCGTTTCAAATTGTCAGTGAAAGTTTAAAACACCATTACAGAGATGCAGCAGCCTTGTAATTATGATGACCAAAAAAAAAAAAAAGAATGAAAATCTATCAACTGTGGACGTAGTGAGGCCAGATAATCATCAGCCAATAGATAGCGAGGCTCCCTCATTATCTATTGGCTGTTAGGTTGTCAATCAAACTTCCTGCGTTTCTATTGTAACTGACTCGCCGGCGTGCGGGGATTATGTAGTTTATGCAACGGTTCTTAGAGGCTTTTTCAAACTGTATCTTCCTACCAGTTCGCACAAAGTTGGTTACGATGGCGGGACAAGAATCCACAATCAGTTCGCCGCAAAAGATGCACAACATCTGAAAAAGGACTGTAAAAAATCCTCTATACAACCTTTAAGTATGGAATAAGAAAGCTTTCAAAAATATTTGTGCGCATAGAATGGAAATCCGTGCGTATTTGGGAAATCCGTGCATATTTGGCTGTAGTTGCGCATAAAATATATATTTGTAAACTCTCAAATGAGTCCAGTCGTAAATAAATTATATTGTGTGTATTTTATCCATCACAATTAATCACGAAATGAAAATTTACGATTACGCTTTCATCAGTATGAATACGAGTTCACAGACGTGACTTTACTGTCAAAAATACGTCATCACTTCACAGACATTATTTATCAAGCAGAAGAAACATCGATCAAGATCAAGACTGCGCATGCTTAAGTTTGTAGCAGAGGGTAAAAACGGAGCAATGGCACAACAAGGAGCTACAACAGCGATCAACAAGTGGGTTAATTAAAATTTATTGTAAAAAAGAGAAACAACCTACAAGTGCCACACATTTATGGGAACTTCTGCAACAGACTTGGGAAGACCTTTCTGAATAATATTTGATTTCTATTGTAAAACGAACAAGCTACGAGTGTGTTCAGCTGTTATATCTGCTGAAGGTGGACAGTTTAATAAATTAAAAGTTTAAAATATGTTTTGGTCAACAGTAAATGGTAAAAAAA
This sequence comes from Boleophthalmus pectinirostris, assembly GCF_026225935.1. NCBI lineage: Eukaryota > Metazoa > Chordata > Actinopteri > Gobiiformes > Gobiidae > Boleophthalmus > Boleophthalmus pectinirostris. Next base: position 10,665,357 of record NW_026571515.1, on the reverse strand, counting down.
TGGAAAAAGTGTGGTGTTCTAAACCTTTTGACCGGTAGTGTAAATGAACCATTCCTGAAGCTTTAAAATGATCTTGAGCTGTATCAGAACAAGTATAAGAGCACATAGACTCGTATACGCCCATGGAAAACTATGGAACCTACCTGGACCACTGAGGGATTACACAGGTATAAAGAAATATATATAAGTATAAGAAATGTGAAAGAAAGTACTATGATTTAATGTTGAAAATAACATTCTATTGTCTGAAGAAAGAGTTTTTTGTTATTATCACTGCCTGCTTTTAAGTCCCTCCTAAAAACTCACTTTTCTCCTTGGCTTTTAACTCAGTTTGAGAGTTGACTATTTACCTGTTGCTGCATTTGTCACAGTTTGTCATGCGTCCTGTCTAATTTGTGTACAACACTTTGGTCGACTGTTGTTTTTAAAGTGCTCTAGAAATAAAGTTGAGTTGAGGCTACGTTTATATGATGACGGTCTGAACAGAAGACACAAAAGTGGCGTCGCGTCTTCACTTCTTATTCCACATTTAGACGAGCGTTTTTCGGGAGGAAATCTGTGTGCATACGGTGACGCAAAAGTGTGCGGAATTCGATTGGGTATACATGCCAGGTGGAGATGTATGTGACGTAAACGTGCATGTGACATAAATGTGTATGCAACGTGAGCAGATCTGACCAGAGTTTTGCGTCTTGGGCAGTGTAGACGGAAACGCTACGGCGGAGCGTATTCAACTTTTCCACTCTGCAGGGTGGTTTCAGATTTTTTGCAATTTTAAGCCCCAAAAATGCCCTCACAGTCTAAGCGAAAGGCACTTCTGATAAAATATTTTGTCGTTTTTACCCGCAAACGTTGTGGTATCAGAATTTCGATAATTGAGTCTATGCCTTAGTATTGAGCGCACTAAGGCTAGAGTTCAGACTGCAGGGCTTAACACTCATTTTGGATTTTTTTGGGAAATCCGATGTTTTTGCGAGGTCGTTCACATTTCTAATTAAATGCGACTTGTAAGTGACTCCAGTGTGAACATAAAACAGCCCAAAAGTGTCCCGCATGCGCACTGGAGACACGACGACGTCAACCGCAGCGAGCGTCTCTGTGTTTACAGAAGTTGTCCAAACATGGACGCGAGCATCGAGCACCTGGAGATTTTAAAGTTCCTCTCGTACTGGAGCCAGAACATGAACAACTTACTTGTTTTAAGGAGGAGATTGAGAAGGAGAAGGACGAGGTTTTTGGCCGTGGCGTTTTGTGGGGCAGTGGCAGCGACGTTCGTTGAAAGGAACGTGTGGATGTGGAGAGGTGATGTGCTTCACTTCAGTAACACGGAGTTCATTAACAATTTTTGCCTACTTCAGCGCAGAATAGTGACGTTTGTGGCTTGTTGATAACGTGTAGGTTGGATGAATGCGCTTTGGCCGTTCAGACTGAAGTCGCATGTCAAAAGATCAGATATGTATCAGTTTCAGGAGCACATATCCAAGTGGCCTGGGTCACATTTGAAAAAATCAGATCTGTGTCGTTCAGATACAGGTCACACAGGGGCCAAAAAATCGGATTTGGGTCACTTCAGGCTGCAGTCTGAACGTAGCCTAATTTCTGGCAAAGCAATAACATCTCCATGGAGACAAGCCGCTGGTCCAGGTCTGATGACTGAAAATGACTAAAATCATTGTTACTAATTTGCATCTCAAATTTGTCTTCCATATAGTTCACTGAAAACAGCACACAAACAAACAGATAATTAAAAGTAAATAAGATAAAACCTTTGGGGACTTGTATTAGAAGACGAGCGCCAGTTTGAGCCTGCAGTGTTGACAATAAAAACACAATGATACGGACCATGGAGAAATGTTTGAGGATAAACACAAATGATAAGTGTGGGAAAAGACAGAGCAAGAGTTAAAATAAGGACAGATCCAAGGAACATAGAATGGGTCTTGTTTAAGTAAATACTGTAACTGTATGCTGCACTGAAAACATGTAAACATCCCACTTAAAGGTCCTGTATTATACTAAAGTGACTCTTCAGAGGTTTAAGTCATGTTATAATGTTGTTACCTCGTCACAAACTTACCTGGAGTTGTGTTTTGTTTCATTCACACATGTTTGAGTAACGTAAACAGCCCAATAATGCAACATCTCCAAATCCCATGTAGTGGCAGTATTCAGTTTAACAGCTCCTTTTTGCCTGTCGTTTCGTAGAACTTGGCAATTCCAGGTCTTAAATTATCCAAATGATTTTAATGAGTTTTCTGTTTGAGAGAAGAGCTCACTGTGAATGAAACTAAACACAACTCCAGGTCTGTTTGTGATGAGGAAACATTGTAACACAGATCAAAAAATAGCGTAAAATGGACCCTTTAAAATGATAATGATGATGGATCAGTTTAAAATAGCGCTTTTTTGGACGCTCAAAGACACTTCACGACATTATTTATTCACTCCATACCCGGTGGTGGTAAATTTCTATTGTAGCCGCAGCTGTCCTGGGGCAGACTGACAAAAGCGAGGCTGCCAATCCGTGCCATCGGCCTTTCTGACTATGACCATCACTCATACACCACTTTAATACAAGGCAATATAGGTGAAGTGTCTCGCCTAAGGACACAATGACTGTATTTTACCACCATTTTTTTTTTTTAAAATTACCTCTGAATTTTACTGAAGAAATGTTAAAGCCCCACTGAGCAAGATTTCAGACAAAAACAGACTGAAATAAAGGCATTTACGTCATTGCAGGTCTTTCGTACTTAAAAACTTTCCTATGACCTTAACCTTGCTCGCTCTCCACAGACCTGACTCGTAAATTTACTGGTGAAGTCTCCATATATGTTCTTGATATGCAGATTTGATCGACAGCCCTCTCCAAATACACAAATCCAGACTCTTGATTTTCACAAAATTCACCATAAAAAGTAAAATATTCTATGTCAAAATTCTCCCTATGCAGTAGTAAGTACTCACAAACCCCAGATTGAGAATGTCTGTTTCATATTAGATTACATTACATTACAGTTTGTAGTAGTAGAGTTAAATAACAAAACTGGACCGGTGCCTACAGTTTACAACAAAACACTAGAACAGAGCTCAAACAATAGCGTAATATGGGCCCTTTAAAATATTCTGCCACATAACAGGAAAATATATTAATTTGAACCTAAATGTATTGTTAATAATTAGTATTTTATAGTGAATTTCCAGGATTTAAACATGTAAAATTTCATATACATAACCATTAAAGTAGAATAAGTAGAATTTCTAGGTATCTACTATACTTAAGTACATTTTACAGTGGGTACTGTACTTTACTCTACTACATTGTTTAACGGGACTGAAAAGTAAAAGGTACTTTTCAAAGGATTTTAGGGGTTATTTGACCATGTTTGTGGTAACATCCTGACTAAATTTTTAATTCAAGCTTTGTCTTTGAGCAAAAAATAAATAAATAAAAAGAATTCAGAAGAAAAATGTTGAAAATGATTAGTAGCTAAGAGTATATGTTTAATTTTTTATCAATATCACTACATTTTAACAAATTAACAAGACTTGTGTGACTTCTGTTTACTTTTTACTCTTTAAGTGTGACTTGTGTTTATTTTTTACTCTAAACGTGACTAGTGTTTACTTTTTATTCTTTTAGTGTGACTTGTGTTTACTTTTTACTCTTTAAATGTGACTTGTGTTTACTTTTTACTCTTTAAATGTGACTTGTGTTTAATTTTTACTCTTTAAGTGTGACTTGTGTTTACTTTTTACTCTTTAAATGTGACTTGTGTTTACTTTTTACTCTTTAAGTGTGACTTGTGTTTACTTTTTACTCTTTAAGTGTGACTTGTGTTTAATTTTTACTCTTTAAGTGTGACTTGTGTTTACTTTTTACTCTTTAAGTGTGACTTGTGTTTACTTTTTACTCTTTAAGTGTGACTTGTGTTTACTTTTTACTCATTAATAGTGACTTGTGTTTACTTTTTACTCTTTAAATGTGACTAGTGTTTACTTTTTACTCTTTTAAATGTGACTTGTGTTTAATTTTTACTCTTTAAGTGTGACTTGTATTTACTTTTTACTCTTTTAAGTGTGACTTGTATTTACTTTTTACTCTTTAAGTGTGACTTGTATTTACTTTTTACTCTTTTAAGTGTGACTTGTATTTACTTTTTACTCTTTTAAGTGTGACTTGTATTTACTTTTTACTCTTTAAATGTGACTTGTGTTTACTTTTTACTCTTTAAGTGCATTTTATTTACTTAAATACTTTAACTTACGTAGATTTTTCCATGCGATACTTTTACTTTACTTCGTATCTTTTTACCGCTGCATCTGGACTTTTACTTCCACAGGATATAACAGTTTTGTACGTATGGAAATTATGTAAAAGAATAAATGAGCACAACCAAACCAAAAAAAACAAACTAAAAACCAAAACAAAACTGCATTTATACTTGTGGATCTGTCTCTTATACTCTAGCTTATCTGCATCTCTCCTATTTATTTCCCCAACAAATATAGCAGAGGTTAAAGTCTGATAACGTTTCTGTAAAATTCACATTCACAGGACAAAAATGAACCTTTCGTGAAGATTTAGAATGATCTTGAGCTGTATAAAAGCACACAGACTAGTATTCGTACATGGACCATTGAGGAATTAAACAGATATAAGACCACATGGGAATATTAAAGAAAGTACTACAATTTAAAGTTAAAAATCATGTTCTATTGTCTAAATAAATAGTGCTTTTTATTATAGTATTGTGTCTATTCTTTAGTACTGAAATCAAGTACACTAATTGCCAGAGGTGGGACCAAGACACTGTTTTGCAAGTCTCAAGTAAGTCTCAAGTCTTTGACCTCAAGTGCAAGTCAAGTCCCAAATCAAAGACGGGCAATTCCAAGTCAAGTCTCGAGTCACTGGCCCATAAGTCTAATTCAAGTCCAAGTCAAGTCCAAGTTGTCTGCTTGTGAGCTTCAAGTCATTTCAAGTCTTTAAACCAAAAAAGCACCAAATATAACTTAGATTTTTGCTTTATATGAATTTTAAACTAAATTATACTTTAAAAGTCATGGTATATTTATGTATGAGTATTTATATAAGAGTTTTAGAAATGTTTTGACAAGATCTTAGTGTGAATTATTACGATCAGAACAGAAAGAATTAAGATTTAAGAGTGTTAAATAACAGTTATTTTGTCGTGTCGTTCTCTGTAGTTCCCTCGGTTTTACTGTATCGTACTGTATATTACTATAGTACATTTCACAGTACTTCAGTTACTGTTGCCATAGTAACAAACCGAAAAGGGGGAGGGACATGTTCCAGTGTGTTCCTTTAAAATTCAGCACCGCATGTATCAATTGTAAAGAGAAAAGTATTTTCTAAAAGCATATTTCTTTAGAAGCATCAAGTCTTCTCAAGTCACAAGTCCTGAGTCAAGTCCCGAGTCGTTGAGCTTCAAGTCCAAGTCGAGTCCCAAGTCTTAGTTCATTTTATCACGTCAAGTCTCAAGTCCTAAAAATAGTGACTCAAGTCCAAGTCACGACTCGAGACGACTGTGGGACATTTTAGACAAGCAGCTCGGTCTCCCTCACCAAAATATTCAAGGTCTGATGATTGAAAATAACAAAAATTAATGCTGATAATTTGCAGAGCAGAGCAGAAATTGCAGTGAACAATTTACAACTGTCTTTTGTGCTCTAGTTTCTCTGTATCTCGAATCCACTTTTACTTTCACAACGAATTTATTCATAGCAAAGGTTAAAGTCTGCCAACGTTCCTCCATTCAAACCAAAGCGCTCCGACCCCACAAACCTGACACCTGAAATCCACACGCCGCTTTTGTAAACCATTAGAAAACTTCTGAACTCACCAGCCTTGCCCTGCTCCGCTTCTGTCTTCATCCCTTCCAGATCTGAAGGGATTTTGCCGATAGTTTCCAGGATTTTGTGTTATTATCTAAACAAATTCTCAACAGAAAAAGTCTCAAAAGAACATTAAAAACGGCTCGGGAGCTGCTGTAAGCTTATCCATGCGTGTTTGTTTGACTACCTGGCGACTCCCACGGCTCCACTGACACACTAGCCCAAGCCACTCCCACAATGCTTTGCAGGAGTGGGCGGGTGTACTGTACTGTGGTGTTTCCCAGGCGTTCAAAAGTAGTGGGAGGGGCTATGAGGGAGGTGATTGACAGATAGTGCTTGCCCCTGAAGAGACATGTCCGCTTAAAGTAATTTAGGGTTCAATGTTTGAGGTTTTATTGGAAGACAAGGTAGTTTTATGAGCTGGAAGTGAAAAAAAAAAAATGTGACAGGGTTAGGTAAGGTGATACGAAAGACAGCGAAAAGGAATTTAAAGGTGATCTGTGTAGCTTTTCTGCTCGTTTCCAAGGAGATGTAGTATTATAAGACTTAGACAAACTTTATTTGGACACAGAAGCTCACACATCACAACATAATTTAATAACAAAGAGCAAAAATATAAATGAAATGTAAAACTATAAAAATATATAAAATATAAAAATATTAATAAAAATATTAATAAATAAATAAAATTAATTCTAAATAAGTAGTAAAAAAAAAATTATAGCAAGAGACTGGTGTCAAATAAGACATAATTATATAAAAAATGTAAACGTAAATGTACAAGTAAAAGTAAAAAAAATAAACTAAAAAAGTAAGATAAGAAATAAAAAATAAAAATAGAAAGATAAATAATAAAATAAAATATAAAAAAGTCAAAAATAAAATAGAAAGATAAGTAATAAAATTTAAAATATAAGTAATATAAATATAAAATATACAGTATGATGATTGTGAGGACATAGGTTTGTCCATTACATAAGTGTGAGTTGTTGTACAGTTGTAGGGAGTATTATCTGTTACATAAGAGTGAGTTATTGTACAGTTGTAGGGAGTATTATCTGTTACATAAGAGTGAGTTATGGTACAGTTGTAGGGAGTATTATCTGTTACATAACGGCGAGTTGTTGTACAGTTGTAGGGAGTATTATCTGTTACATAAGGATAAGTTGTTGTACAGTTGTAGGGAGTATTATCTGTTACATAAGGGTGAGTTGTTGTACAGTTGTAGGGAGTATTATCTGTCACATAAGGGTGAGTTGTAGGGAGTATTATCTGTTTCATAAAGGTGAGTTGTTGTACAGTTGTAGGGAGTGTTATCTGTTAAATAAGGGTGAGTTGTTGTACAGTTGTAGGGAGTATTATCTGTCACATAAGGGTGAGATTGTACAGTTGTAGGGAGTATTATCTGCTACATGAGACTGAGTTGTTGTACAGTTGTAGGGAGTAGGGAGTATTATCTGCCCCAGGTACCAAATAATAACTCAAAAAATATAAATATCTGAGCTGGAAGGGTGGCCAAAAAGTTATACTAAAGTTTAGAAACATTACTTCAAAATAATATTACTCAAGTAGAAGTACAAATTAATGGTCCAAGAAATGAGTCAAGTAAAAGTGAAAAGGTATTAGTACAAAAATGTGCTTGTTCCAGATATTTGTAGGGCGTGTCCGCAGCGGAGGATCTGTGTGTGTCTAAGCCGTGTGCAGACTCAGGATATTGTCGTTATTGTGGGTTTAAAGACAAATTCTTCTCATTTTAAACATGTTTGCGTTTCATTGTAAAGATCAGCTCCGGAGCTCTCTCATTATAATGTCATTATTCTGTGAGAGCTTGTGGGAAACGCATGGAGACGAGCTCAGAGAAAGTACACACAGAAATACCACGGAACAAATACAATGTACAGTACTGTGTGTTTATCATTTAAGTGTGTGAAAAGACTCAAGGAAAAAGAAAGAAATACAACAACAGACTGCAATTAGAGAGGTATTGTACTGTAGTAGTATTAGTATTAGTATTTGTAGTAGTAGTAGTAGTAGTAGTAATAATGGTATTTGTACTAGTAGTGGTATTTATAGTAGTAGTAGAAGTAGTTTTTGTAGTAGTAGCAGTAGTAGTAGTAGACATACTTGTAGTGGTATTTCAAGTTGAAGTAATACTTGTAGTAGTATTTGTAGTAGAAGTAGTAGTAGTAATAGTAGTATTTATAGAAGTAGGAGTAGTAGTGTTATTTGTAGTAATAGTAGTAGAAGTAGTTGTTATAATAGTAGTAGACATACTTGTATTAGTATTTCTAGTTGAAGTAGTACTTGTAGAAGTATTTGTAGTAGAAGTAGTAGTAGTAATAGCAGAAGTAGTACTTGTAGTAGTAGTAGTAGTAGTAGCAGCAGAAGTAGTACTTGTAGTAGTAGTAATAGTAGTATTTGTAGAAGTAGGAGTAGTAGTGGTATTTGTAGTAATAGTAGTAGAAGTAGTTGTTGTAATAGTAGTAGACATACTTGTATTAGTATTTCTAGTTGAAGTAGTACTTGTAGTAGTATTTGCAGTAGAAGTAGTAGTAGTAATAGCAGAAGTAGTACTTGTAGTAGTAGTAGTAGTAGCAGCAGAAGTAGTACTTGTAGTAGTAGTAATAGTAGTATTTGTAGAAGTAGGAGTAGTAGTGGTATTTGTAGTAATAGTAGTAGAAGTAGTTGTTGTAATAGTAGTAGACATACTTGTATTAGTATTTCTAGTTGAAGTAGTACTTGTAGTAGTATTTGTAGTAGAAGTAGTAGTAGTAATAGCAGAAGTAGTACTTGTAGTAGTAGTAGTAGTAGTAGTAGTAGTAGTAGCAGCAGAAGTAGTACTTGTAGTAGTAGTAATAGTAGTATTTGTAGAAGTAGGAGTAGTAGTGGTATTTGTAGTAATAGTAGTAGAAGTAGTTGTTGTAATAGTAGTAGACATACTTGTATTAGTATTTCTAGTTGAAGTAGTACTTGTAGTAGTAGTAGTAGAAGTAGTAGTAGTAGCAGAAGTAGTACTTGTAGTAGTAGTTGTAGTTCTAGTAGTAGTAGTAGTAGTAGTAGTAGTAGCAGAAGTAGTACTTGTAGTAGTATTTGTAGTAGAAGTAATAGCAGAAGTAGTACTTGTAGTAGTAGTTGTAGTAGTAGTAGTAGTAGTAGTAGTAGTAATAGCAGAAGTAGTACTTGTAGAAGTATTTGTAGTAGTAGAAATTGTAGTAGACCTTTACTTGAGGTTATCCTAATGCATCTCAAAGTGGATTTCTAAAATAGAATAAAAATATAAATAAACTCTCAAATAAATAAATGAATCGTGGAATCTGGAGTCTAAATGAAAACACAAACTGTTTGCACAAATGTTGGTCCACACTGACCCGGAGCAGCGGAGTTTGGTGCTCGCTCCTGCTGCAGTGTCAGGACTCGAACACGAATCCTCGGAGCGTGACTAAGCACAAATGTGTTTTTAATTAAACTCTGGTTTGTCTCTGTGCCTCGTCACTAATGATTTGTCATTAAACTGTTTAATAACACGGACCAGTGGAGCTCCGCCTGCAAACACAGACGCACAAACACACAGAGAGCCACCAAATTCTCTTAAACAGACTCAGTATGTGTCTGCTGAGACACAAACAGACTCACAAAACTGACTGCACTCCAAAACTGGTGTTTTGGTGTTGATTCTAGCCTATTCCTGTTATTAAGTGTTTGAGTAATCCTGTAGGTTTAAAGTTCCCATATTGCGCTATTTTTTGATCTGTTGTAATGTAATAAACACAAAACACTATGTTGATGTCATGTGGAAATACAGGAAGTGCTTCAATGTGTTTTGAAACTCGATACACCTTCACTAGAAACATCTGGATGATTTCAGACCTGGAACTGTCAATCTCTACTGAACAAAAGGTAAAAGGAGCTTGGAAACTACCACTTCATGACATCACAAGGTGGAACGGTGCATTTAGAGGTTTTGAGATGTAGACAAACGAATGCTCAAACGTGTGTGAATGAAATCAAACAACTCCAGGTCTGTTTTTGATGAGGTGACAACATTATAACATGACCGAAAGTTCACAAGTCAATTTTGTGTAACAGGGTCTACGCACGCTTCAGTCACAAACCAGGAAGACGTTTGGAAACATGCGATGATGACTTCCGGTGTAGTTCCTGACACTGGTCTCGTGTCAGTGGGGAAATGATGAAAACTGAGGTTTGTTTGTAATTGTTGATTAGACGAACATAATGAAACACTACAATGACATGGAGATGAAGAAAACTGGGACGTTTTCTCATTTCTCTTAGATTTTGTCAGACTTACTACCATGAACAGAGCCTGCTGGAAGTCGTCATCTCATGTTTCTAAATGTCTTCCTGGTTTGTGACATAAGCGTAAATACTGGACTGGTATTGGACGGGACTGGTACTGGGCTGTGGGTCGTTTGGTACCAAACAGCAAAAGTGCCAACCCCCCTTCCTCCATACGCCGCATGGACTGTCCCCTCCTTCCATACACCACGCATTGAAACCAGAACCAAAACCAGAACTAAAACCAGGACTAAACCAGGTTTAAACCAGGACTAAACCAGGTCTAAACCAAAACGAAAATAGGTCTAAAACAGGGTCTAAAACAGGGTCTAAAACCAGGACGCAAACAGGACTAAAACAAGATTTAGCCAAGACTTGACCATACCACGCGGACCACATACGCCGCCTAACCTACCTCCGATCCGCAAAATATTGTCAGATATAAAACGGGTCCGCGGCGCAAAAAAGGTTGGGGACCACTGCCATATAGGAGCTTTACGCGTGGAAGCAGATGAAGTGGTTGCGCCCTCTGCTGGTATATCAACTTAACAACAAGGATAAGTCCCTCGATTTCGATTTTATCTTATGCATTAGACCAAAATGCGTCTTGCCTCACAGCCCGTGATTTCAAAATAAGTCAGCCATGTACTGCCTGCATCTAACTATAAAGTGTTGTACAGTGATCCCTCGCTATATCGCGCTTCACCTATCGCGGCCTCGCTGCTTCGCGGAATTTTTTACAGTGCTTTATTTTTTACAGTGAATCCTGATTGGCTTAGGGGCGTTACTGTTGTCTAGAAGTGAAAAAGGTTTATATTGGTTTTTCATTACACCCATGCCAACAGTTTTCGTTTCTGTACATTCTGCCAAATTCAGCGCGCGGCACAAGAATGGGACCCTTTGATGTGTCGTTCATTGCAGTTCTCAAATATAATTGAAGGTGGGATGTCCGTTTATAAAAATCTTCTTGCTCAGAAAAAGAAAGAGTGCCAACAACTACCCATAACGATGTTCTTCTCTCGGAGAAAGACCCCTGCGCAGCCTTCAGTAGAAAAAGACGCTACAGCGCAACGGAGTCAGGACGAAGAGGCGCAGCTGGAGGGACTGTGAAATACGCGAGTGACAATGTTTCCTACCTTGTATTCATTACTATATAAAAATATTGTTTTACAACACCGTTCTTTAAACTATTATAGTTATTTGTAAGAAAACGTTAATATTTCTATTTCTTTAACACATGTTGGGCCTGAAAAGAGGTTTTATTTTTTGTTTCATTCTGCAGTTCAGTATTGCATTGTAAAATCACAGTAAAAAATAAAGCTGACTACTTCGCGGATTTCACCTATTGCGGGTTATTTTTGGAACGTATCCCCCGCGATAAACGAGGGTTCACTGTATTGTCAAAGAATCAGGTGCATGCTTAGCATGCTAGTTGTCAGCATTATTGTGATGGCAAAACTCTGCATCTGGCCTCTGAAAATTGTGACGAGCACTTACAAACTCATCGTGGTGAATTATTAGGATGCATAAGGTAAGTGAGGAATAACTTGTTTAGTTCTGTTTTTCACTTTTTCTTCTTTACTACATAATTACATGTCTCTTACTTAACATATTTGACATTTTATTTTTATATATATATGTGTGTGTGTATGTGTGCGTGTGCATGTGTGTGTTATATATAATGTAGGAAGTAGTTAAAAAAACAAACAAAAAAAAAACATTGAATTAATTTATATGAGGTGACCAGATTTTCAAAATTCAAAACTTGGACACACCCGGGTTGGGACGGTTGATATAAATAAAATTGTGATAAAAGTGTGTCCATCATCGTGCATTCTCCTGTCAATCATAATCTGGGATTTCTTTTTTTTGCTTTATTGTCATTCGCAAACACAGTTTTCTGTATTTAGGCAAAACAAATGACTGTTGACGTGGATTAGATTAGTCAAAAATTGTGACCATCCTGTTTTAGTCCCGGTTTAAACCTGATGTAGTCCTGGTTTAGTCTTAGTTTAGTCCTGATTTTGATCAAATTGGTAAAAAATGAGGGGACATTTCTTGTACAAAACTGGGACAAATCACTGGTTTTTTGATAAATCTGCTGGGACAGGGGACACAGAGCTCAAACTTGGGACTGTCCCGGGTAAATAGTTCACTCTAACATAATATAATCTTCTACAGTAATACACATATTTGAGATCTTTCACGTTCTTTTCAAACCTCCATTATTGTCTCTTCGCACTTGACCCCCACGACCCTTTGAAACCGACTCGATCCCACTTGCCCTCTCTCCCCTCACACTTATCGACGTCAGGTTCAGTCACTCCTCTGCAGGTTCCTCAGTGCAGCTTTACCCCAAGGCGAGGACAACATTTCCTTAAGTGAGAATCAATACCAGGCTTTCTTTCTTTCTTTGTTTCTTTCCACACAGCATTTACAGCTCAAGAGGACAGCTCCGCCATTTCTCCCCGACAAGAACGCGCCAACAACCCCTCGGCGTTCACGTGAAGACGATGGAGAAAAGGGAGGGAGGGGTCAAGAATCAATGGTGTCCACAGATTCAAGAACATGGGCCGTGTCTCATTTCTCTTTCCTGGCTTCCTTCTCCTTGACTCCTTTCTTTAATCAAATCTAATCAAACGTTATTGGTCCCAGTGAAGAGTTTATATTCTCTCTCTTCGCTGTTTCTCCTCTGTGGGCGGGACTTCCTCACCCGTTTCCTGCAGAATCGGGGCGAGGATTCAAGGCAAAGGAAGCCAGGAAAGAGAAATGAGACGTGGCCCCTGGGTTTCAGGGTTTGGGGGTCATCCATCTTGTTTAGCGTCTGTAGGAGATGTCGGATAATCTCATGGCACACACGTGGTTAATAGAAAAGCTTGTTCTCATCCATTCTCGTTTTTTTCCCATTTCCGATTCCGAGATTGTCAGGGAAAGGAGCTGGCTCAGCGGAAAGACGGATGCAAGGGCAGCGGTCAATGAAGCGCTGAATGTTTAGCCTGCTAGTTTTCATACCTGACAGTTTCGACTGCTTCCTGCGGTCTTCCTCAGAGTCACGTGATGTTGCAGTCATCTGATTTAAACAGGTTTTGACACTGTCTTTCTACCGGTGGAGGCAGAACAACAGCGCCATCTGCAGTCCGACTTCCTCAGGACAGTATCCTAGGCGTGTGAGAGTAAAAAAGCCCCCTCGTCCCGGTTTATAGTCCGGTGGGCACGTTTCCATATTTCGATTCCCTCTTTAATCCAGTGACGATGTTTGTCGTCCTCTGTCCCAATGATGTTTGCTCCTAACCTGATTCATCAGCCGGTTTTACTTAGTTTCACTTCGTACTTCTGACCTCGCAGTGTTACAATTCGTTCGCTTTTTATCATTTAACCATTCGCTGCTATTTGGTCGTGACGTATGTAATGCGCCGCTAACAGGACTAACTGGTTGTCAGAATAATTTTATTATCCCATATTTGCTAAATACTTGTGTGATATTCTATGCCTATGAGTTAACCATTTATGTACTACAATTCTTTGATTTATAATGTACCAATCACTTGTATAAAAATGAATAACCTCTGTGTGTTTGACAACTGTGTGCAGTGTCCTATCGCTCTAGTGAACCTCGAGATGATTCCTCACATGAAGCCAACTCCCACTGTCACACATGCAAGAGTTATGATGGTGTCTGTCCATACCTAAGGCACCTCCTGATTGTTAATCATGTTTTATGTGTTTGTACTATGCATAGCTGCACCAGTTTCTTATTATGTCTTGGCTGTTTCCCCTTCCCCTTGAGAATTATCATTCTGTAACTAGGGCCTCCTAATGAAATAAAAAGAGGAGAACGGCCTTGAGTCATCAGAACGTGTGGAGACTGTTGGTTTTGATGCCCACTCTCTGCCCGTTCTCCTCATGAGTAAAACTGAATTAATCTCTTGTCTTTCTTCTTGTTTACAATGTTTAGATAAACCTAACACTGGTATATTAAGCTTTTCCCAAATCCCGTAGGAAGAAGGACAATAACGTCTTTCCCCTTAATAAAATTCACCAAACATTCTCTTTGTTCCGGCTTTAACTTCTCGATCTCGGAATTGTTGCCAACACTGAATATATGTCTCTTCGCTGATTGAATGAATGAATCAATGTTTATTCGGACAGTAATACATAGAACATGCACAGAGAACATAAATACTTAGATATAACACATAAAGTAAATTTTTCTTTTCTGTAATAATAAGAGTAAATAAATGTCACGCAGAATTTACTTGTGTCCGACAAAGGTTTGATTGGCTGGTGCTCGAACTTGCACTTCTGGGGGTTTTGCGAACTGTCTATTGTATTTTGATTTCTGACCTCGTTGCTGGAGAGAAATGAAATTGAGCGGAGACACTAGGTGGCACCAGTCTGGCTAGTTCCCTCCGTCCCAGTCCATAATGTGGTTCTCTCTTTTACACCAGGTACCAACTCAAAACATGTTACGCAGGTCTCCAGGAAGAACAGCTGATGGCTAAGGTCAATTAAATACAATCAATCGATTAACCTGCCCAGGGACAACAGGTGGAAATTATCACTGGTGCTACAACCTGGAACAATGCATCTCTCCTGTTAAGGTTAATATAGATTGTGCACTGTCCCTGTCTCTTTAAATAAATAGCTTAGTATTTTGTGATTGTGGTGTTTGAATAAATGGTTTAAAGTTGCACTGTGTAACGTTTCTGGCGCATGCTTGTCTCGTCACTGCTTTGCCTGGAATGTCCCCCAGTATGGCATTACTTGATCAGTAATTTAAAAGCATTATTTTTACACAAAATTGACTCTTGTAAGCTTTAAGTCAAGTTATAAAGTTGTTACCTCCTCTTTCACACATACCGTATTTTTCACACCATCGGGCGCGCTCAAAAGTCTCAAACCCCATCAAAAAACGACTGCGCCCCACAATCCAGAGCGCCCGAAACACGAATCCCCTCGGGTGTCCCAGTACGACTTCAGTAAAGTACAAAGCCGTACCAAGCACACGCAAACACGCACGGAGCAGACAGCGACCACGAAAAACGAAAAACACCCGCAGCCACACTCATCACTCCACATGGACGAGGAATGAAATAAAAGAATGAACCAAAAAAGCGAGCGCAATGTGCCGCTTCTAGACACAACTGAACGATTGAGTCACTGCGAACACGCCGACAATCCAGCGGTCCCAGACAGCACCCTCCCTACACGCCACAACTGAACAAAGCCCAGAGTCACCGTGAACGCGACAAACAAAGTCCCACTGACCCATCCAACTGTTGTGTTTCGTTTAAAGTCCAGTGTGGTTTATTTGTGAAAAAACTTTGAAAATAGACCATTTAATGACAGTGCGCCTTATAATCCAGAGCGCCTTATACTGCAGAAAATACGGTAATGTTTTTGAGTAATCCTGGTTTATTAGTCTGTCTGCATCTCCAAAAATCAAAATGCTCAGTTCCAAATTGAGTTAACAGCTACTTTTTATCTTTAGTTCAGTAGAAATTGGCAATTCCAGGGCTGAAATTATCCAAATGATCCTAGTGAAGGTGCATGGAGTTAAAAAACAAGGCGGAACAGTGTTGTGTTATCAGGGTTTGGGTGTAAAACATTTGTGAATGAAACAAAACACAACTCCAGGTTTGTACTTTTGCAATTTTCCTTTTTTTTTTTTTTTTTGACCAGTCAAAATTTTGATTGGTTTGGTTGTAAAGTTAGAAATGCATTTGACCCAGTGGAGTTTCAAGAGCAGTGGACATGATCTTACTCAGGAGCACCCAACTATTTTTGAAACGAACAAAGTGTTTTCAGGAAATTCTCTTCTCAGTAACTCTTGCGTAGTTTTCTGCATATTTCTATGTTTGTTCAGCTCCTCTTCTGAGAATCACTGGTCAAACTGCTCATAACTTAAAGAAGAATGAATGCAGAGATACTTGGTGTAAGCGAGTCTTCAAAAATCTGCATTTCCTTTCCCATGACCCTTCACCTGCACAGATCTACACCTCTACAGCCAGTGTCGGGGAGTAACAGATTACATGTACCGGAGTTATGTAATCAGAGTACAAATTATGAGTAACTGTATTCAGTTACAGTTACTGTTTCAGTGAGTGGTAATTGGATTACAGTTACTTTGTTGAAATAAATGGATTACATGGTGGTATGATCCTGTTCTCACATTTTGGGCGATATCCCCTCCTTTTTTTTTTTTTTTTTTTTGGTAATTCCACTCATTGCTAGAAACTAAACCAGGTCCAAACTAGATCTAAACCAGGACTAAACCAAGACTAAAACCAGGTCTAAAACCAGGTCTAAACTAGATCTAAACCAGGTCTAAACCAGGACTAAAACCAGGTCTAAACTAGATCCAAACCAGGTCTAAAACCAGGTCTAAACCAGGACTAAACCAAGACTAAACCAGGACTAAAACTAGGTCTAAACTAGATCTAAACCAGGACTAAACCAAGACTAAAACCAGGTCTAAAACCAGGTCTAAACTAGATCTAAACCAGGTCTAAAAACAGATCTAAAACCAGGTCTAAACCAGGACTAAACCAAGACTAAAACCAGGTCTAAAACCAGGTCTAAACTAGATCCAAACTAGATTTAAACCAGGACTAAACCAGGACTAAAACCAGGTCTAAAACCAGGTCTAAACTAGATCTAAACCAGGTCTAAAAACAGATCTAAAACCAGGTCTAAACCAGGACTAAACCAAGACTAAACCAGGACTAAAACCAGGTCTAAACTAGAGCTAGACTAGATCTAAACCAGGTCTAAAACAGGTCTAAACCCAGACTAAACCTGGACTAAACCAGGTCTAAAACCAGGTCTAAACCAGGTCTAAAACCAGATCTAAACCAGGTCTAAACCAGGTCTAAACCAGGACTGAAACAGGATTTAACAGGACTAAACCATGCTGTGCGGACCGTGTCTCCTCCTCTTCTATCAATAATATTTTTAATACGGTTAAGTAAAGTCTGGGCTTTTTATTTTCTTTTATCAGACAAAACTTCTTATGTTACAATATCCTCATCTTTGCTTCTCTACAGCAAATCAAGTAATCCAAAGTATTCAGATTACGTTACTCACTTTAAGTAATTTAATGGATTACGTTACAAACTACATTTTGGGGTATGTAATCTGTAATCTGTAGGGGAATACATTTTAAAAGTCACCTTCCCAACACAGTCTACAGTCCACACACAAAAAGAAAAATATTGTACACTTTATAGTAACTACAATTAGCCTTAATAAAGCGTGAAGAAAGACCCAAGCTTAGGAACTGCTTAATTAAAACCCTAACGATGTAGTGTCTTAATTAAGAAGTCATACGCTTTGGAGTTTCCCACCTCCACTAAACAAAAGGTAAAAGCTGGAGGTGTTAACTTGAAAACTACAGCTTCATGACATCACAAGGTGGAACAGAGCATTTAGAGCTTTGGAGAGGTAGACAGAGGAATAATAAAGGCTGTGAATGAAACAAAACATAACTCCAGGTTTGTTTTTGAAGAGGTGACGACATTATAACGCGGCTGTAAATTTTTACAGACATGGACAATTTGCAAATCTTATTTATCCCTGGATATTATTACTTTAAAGGTGCACATTTCTGGTGGATCAGGATAGATATGTACGGAAGCAAGCACAACAAAACGCAAACGCCGCAACAAATACAAATGCGACAACACAACAAAAAGCCACAACACACCAAAAAAAGCCACAACGGAAATGACCGCGGGACTCTATTTTAATGCAAACGCCGCAACAAATACAAACGCCACAACACAAACGCAAATGCCACAACGGAAATGACCGCGGGACTCTATTTTAATGCAAACGCCACAACAAATACAAACGCCACAACACAAACGCAAATGCCACAACACATTAAAAAGCCACAACACATCAAAAAGCCACAACACATTAAAAAGCCACAACACATCAAAAAGCCACAACACATTAAAAAGCCACAACGGAAGTGACCACGGGACTCTATTTTCCGACGGACCGATCAAGCGGCAAGTGAAGAAGAAGAACTACAACGTGAAAAGGAACGGAGAAGTTGGAAATGTAAGTAAAAGTAATTTATTGTTTTATCATTATTCGTTTCACGTTGTAGTTCTTCTTCTTCACTTGCCGCTTGATCGGTCCGTCGGAAAATAGAGTCCCGCGGTCACTTCCGTTGTGGCTTTTTAATGTGTTCCGGCTTTTTAATGTGTTGTGGCTTTTTAATGTGTTGCGGCTTTTTAATGTGTTGCGGCATTTGCGTTTGTGTTGTGGCATTTGTATTTGTTGCGGCGTTTGCATTAAAATAAGAGTACCACGGTAATTTCTGTTGTGGCTTTTTTTGGTTTGTTGTGGCTTTTTGTTGTGTTGTCGCATTTGCGTTTTGTTGTGACCCCTCTCGGCTTCCGTAGATATGTCGTTGCTCTGCCATTAAGCAACTCTACCTTACCACATTTATTCAATTACAGGTGGTTTTATAGCTCAAAAATACTTAGAAAAACAGGTATTCTGACCGTGAGCGGGGTCGCCTCTCCACAGATCTGACCTGTAACTTGGTCTGGTTTGGTCTCCATGAAGATAGAAAGGTTTAATGCCACACTGTGAGACATTCCTGACAAAGCAATAACATAACAATAATAACGTGACGCATACCTCGATCCAGTGAGCTTTTGATTCGATACGATATATTTCAACTCGATTCAGTGCAATTCAGTAAAAAATAATGGCTGTGATACTAAAAGTCTTTGTTAAACCACTTCTTGTGCAAAGTTAAAATGAAACACAAACATTTTAATCTTCAAAACAGTAAAAATATCAAATAAATGAGTTTCCTTCCTCTGGACCAGGTGTGTCAAACTCAAATTTACAGAGTCTAAAATTTAAAAATGGGACAAAGTCGTGGGCCAAACTAAATATTTACTGAAAAATTTCAACAACATCTGCATGTTTTCTCTTCTTTCGAGATAATGTTAAATCTTTTCTCATTAAAATAAATGTTTAATAATAGTTTTGCTTAAACATTGAATCCAGAACAAGCATAATATAAAATAATAACGCAATTTACAAATAAATAATGTCTCTATAGTGTATCTGTAGCCGGCGGGCAGCTCTAATACATGTTTGATATGATCTCGCAGGCCAAATATAATTATATCGTGGGTCAAATTCTTCCCCCGGGCCTGAGTTTGGCATGTCTGCTCTAAAGAAACAACAAAACTAAAGCGCTGTAACAAAATCATTTAGTAAAATATACCAAAAAATACAGCAGCCCACGATATCGATACTGTATCATCACATTAAACCATACGATATATTGATATTTCGACATTTTTGCACACCCCTAATCTCCGCTGAGAAAAGTGACACAATGCACCTTGATTATGTCTTGGTTTAGATCCCATTTTTTTTTGGAAAAGTCTTATAGCTTAGATATTGAGTGCGTATACATGCACATCAGTATCCCAGTTATTAGCCATATCCCGGTTATGTCAGTATTTGGGTTACTGTGTTTACATGCGCACTGAGAAACCGGGAAACTCATATCCGCGTATACATGATCAAATGGAGTATCCCGGTTTCTTGACATAATCTTACAAATGCGCAGGCGCAAAAATTAACTTAAATCAATTTCATTAAACCAGGAAAAATACAAACCGTGAGCTCCTTTAGCATAAGAAGCTAAGGAGCTACGAGATCTCCCACAATCCACTGTGCAGATTCTTCATTAAAATCTTCTGCATAAATAAACTCAACTTTACAACATATAAACCATAAACACTATAGATCCACATCAGCCCGTTTGATCAGATAATTCAGCTGTGATCACATTTGTTTAAGTTTTACAGAAACGAAACTTAAGACCGTTTGGCTAATTAGCATAAACTGTTAGCGGCGATAAAAACAACTCGCTCCTTGCGCCGCTGATGCGATCAGTTTCTTTTGGACTAAATGACACGACTCTGTGGATTATGTGTGTTATTTCTGTGACAGAAGAGGTGTTAATGATGGTAAGTGTGTTCCGTGCGTGTGTTGTATAGGAGATAGTTCATGTTTTAGCTTTTCAGCGTCACACGAGTGCAGGTCGTACGTGTGCAGGTTTAGCTCAGCTCTTAATTTTACAGTCATTTCACTCGTTTGGTCACTTTATTTATGTTGGTCAATTTATTTATGTGACTACTGTTGTGGTGAAAGGCTGGAAAGTGTCTTTTGGACACATGCGCATTCAACTTTATGTTGCAGTAACCGTGATACTGCGTTTACATGCCACAAGTATCCCGGTTACTATCGGAATAAACCAGCTACAGTATCCCGGTTTCTAATAACCGGGATACTGCCATAACCGGGTTACTGCGTATACATGCACCATCAAGAAACCGGGATACTCAAAAAACCCGATCATAACCGGGTTACTGATGTACATGTATACGCACTCAATGTTTAGTGTCAATTTCAGCTCATTGAAAATCTTTAAAACTGATACTAGCAAAACTATAAAACCCAGAAGAGCACAGCACGAGAACCACTGGAATAACTCAAGGTTTGTAGGTGGGATCTGACTGCGTTTAAAATCATCAAACACAAACCAAAGACGACAGAAGAAGAAGAAGAAGCGTGAGGAGGCGTTTAATCCTGGAGCCTGGAGGAGGGACGTCTTGTGTGGACTTGTATGAACAGAGAAAAGGAAGCCACCGCCGTTTTTTATCAGGCAAAAATAAAGACGGATTTAAAATGTTTTCAAAAGCACAACAAAAAGATGACCCACAAAAGCAGACCGATCTCGTATCAAAAAGTGCACAATCGATCTTAATCCCCGTCAGAACACTAGTCATTTTTTATGTCTCCTTTAACTCAGTAATTATGCAAATCTTAAAAGTCCTCCAGTTCTCCATGGAAAAGTTTAGTCTTAACTGGACTTTAACTTACACCTTGAGCTTTTCTTTCTTCATGAAGTCCAAACCAGACCAAGATAGAGTTAGAGTTAATTTATTTGAACATATTTTGAAAAAGGTATGAAAGCATTCAGAACATTTACATTTAATAAAGAAAGAAACAAACCAACTGAAGAGAATAAATTTGTTAAAAACATTCAATGTTCAAAAAAGGAGTAGGAAGAAGCAAAGCTTATTTTAATCCTAACCCTAAAATTTACAATATTTCATTTATATCAGTGGTCCTTTTTTGTGCCATGGACAGGTTTTATATCCGACAATATTTCACAGACTGAAGGGGGGTGTGGTTAAGTCCTGGCTGTTTTAGTCCTGGTTTTAGACCTGCTTTAGACCTGTTTTAGACCTGTGTTAGACCTGTTTTAGACCTTTTATAGACTTGTTTTAGACCTGTTATAGACCTGTTTTTATACCTGTTTTAGACCTGTTTTAGACCTGTTTTAGACCCTGCTTTAGACCTGTTTTAGACCTGTTTTAGACCCTGCTTTAGTCCTGGTTTTAGACCTGTTTTAGACCTTTGTTAGACCTGTTTTAGACCTCTTTTAGACCCTGATTTAGACCTGTGTTAGACCTGTTTTAGACCTTTTATAGACTTGTTTTAGACCTGTTTTAGACCTGTTTTAGACCTGTTTTAGACCTGTTTTAGACCTGTTTTAGACCTGTTATAGACCTGTTTTAGACCTGTTATAGACCTGTTTTAGACCTTTGTTAGACCTGTTTTAGACCTCTTTTAGACCCTGATTTAGACCTGTGTTAGACCTGTTTTAGACCATTTATAGACTTGTTTTAGACCTGTTTTAGACCCTGCTTTAGACCTGTGTTAGACCTGTTTTAGACCATTTATAGACTTGTTTTAGACCTGTTTTAGACCTGTTTTTAGACCTGTTTTAGACCTGTTTTAGACCTGTTTTAGACCTGTTATAGACCTGTTTTAGACCTTTGTTAGACCTGTTTTAGACCTCTTTTAGACCCTGATTTAGACCTGTGTTAGACCTGTTTTAGACCATTTATAGACTTGTTTTAGACCTGTTTTAGACCTGTTTTAGACATGTTTTAGACCTGTTATAGACCTGTTTTAGACCTGTTATAGACCTGTTATAGACCTGTTTTAGACCTGTTTTAGACCTGTTATAGACCTGTTTTAGACCTGTTATAGACCTGTTTTAGACCTGTTTTAGACCTGTTTTAGACCTGTTATAGACCTGTTTTAGACCTGTTATAGACCTGTTTTAGACCCTGCTTTAGACCTGTTTTAGTCATAGTTTAGTCCAGGTTTTAGACATGTTTTAGACCTGTTTTAGATCTGTTTTAGTCATAGTTTAGTCCTGGTTTTAGACATGTTTTAGACCTGTTTTAGACCCTGCTTTAGACCTGTTTTAGACCTGTTTTAGTCATAGTTTAGTCCTGGTTTTAGACATGTTTTAGACCTGTTTTAGATCTGTTTTAGTCATAGTTTAGTCCTGGTTTTAGACATGTTTTAGACCTGTTTTAGACCCTGCTTTAGACCTGTTTTAGACCTGTTTTAGTCATAGTTTAGTCCTGGTTTTAGACATGTTTTAGACCTGTTTTAGATCTGTTTTAGATCTGTTTTAGACCTCTTTTAGACCCTGCTTTAGACCTGGTTTTACACTTGTTTTAGTCCTGTTTTAGACATGGTTTAGACCTGGTTTAGTCCTGTTTTAGACATGGTTTAGACCTGGTTTAGTCCTGTTTTTTTGTTTTGGTTTAGAGGCGCAGCCCGTGCGGTGTACAGGAGGAGGGACGGTCCGCGCAACGTATGGGATGGAGGCTTCGCGCTTTTGCAGCCCTGTACCAAAAGACCCACGGGCCGGTAGCTTTAGACATTTGACATTAGATAAATTAGATGGAAAACAAGCAAACAAAAGTTACAGGTCAGATCTGTGGAGAGCCAATCCCACCACTCGCAGTCAGAAAGTTTAAAATGCACTCTCTCTTCTCACCTTTATTCTGTAATTTCAGGTCTGTATGACTCATCTTCACCACAGCAGAAGAACCACCTGCCACCTCAGCCGGTCCATCTCCTCCACCAAAACTCAATACTCCTTAAACTGGAACTAAACACTAAATCAACACATTTTTGTTGATTTTGTTTTTGTTTTTACAACTAAACACGGTGTATTAGTCTAGAACAGTACTGTCACCTGTTCCTTGTGCTTTTTTGTGTGTGGCAATGTTTTGTTTTGTTGTAGATTGATAATAGTATCAAGGAGAGAAGCAGGTTTCGGACCCTCCACCAAAAAAGTTACACGGCGCACCTTTAACGGGAGATGTTATTGACGTTTCTACCCGAAGTCTCTCGATTCTCAAAATAAGTTACAGGTTTTACACTTTGCAAACCTGAGCCAGGCTTTAGTCGTTCCTCCACATTCATCACTGCACCTTAATGTAGTTAAATAGCTTCTTCTTTGCCAGTGCTGCTCTATAGTGTCTGAGTAAGCACCTGTCGTGGCCCCTAAAGCTGCTGACTCTCCTCACAAACGCACACAAACGCACACAAACGCACAAGGTTCAATACGCCACTGCGGCCTGAGTTTATTATGTAGATCCGTGCAAGTTAGTTTCAGTTCGCCGACATTATTCACAGCTTTGTCTATCGATCGGACTGATACAGATAACCGTTATAAAACCTATAATCTTCAGTACTTTGTTTTCATGACGTTTTACATTATGGATTCCAACCGGAGGCGTCAAAACAAAAACAAAAAAGTTGGCTTTGATCACCGCTTCGCGCCCTCAAGGACAAGAGTCTGCGGCGATGTCGAGAAAGCAGAGGGTGGCTGCTTTGAGGAGTCAGAAAGGGCCCATACTACGTTATTTTCTGATCTGTTTTATAACGTTTCCTCATCACAAACAGACCTGGAGTTGTGTTTTGTTTCATTCATACAAGTTTTTTCGAAGGCACAAAGGTTTATTGCTTATCATTGTACAAAATAAAAGTTAATGTTAAAGAAAATTTTAAAGAAGAGTATGTGTTTAGTAGTTAATAGTCGTTTTTTTTTTTGTTGTTTTTTTAATACCCCCCCTTTGTACCATTTGTATCAGTGGAAGCACACGAAATTAGAACCTTCTCGATCTTCTTGAGAAGGTTGTAACGTTATAATGATCTGAGAGATTTTGTATATTTGATTATAGAGCCAGTGTGAGGCTTTTGGAGCAGTCGGTGACTCCCATTCTAATAGGATTCGTCTTCTGGCTACAAGAGTCGAAAAGGAGATAATGTCCAAGTCGTGTCTGTTATATTGGTTGGGTAGTATTCCAAATATAGTCAGATCAGCAGAAGGGGTCAAGGCAATTTCCAGACCATCTGCAAGGTGTTTGCAAATAGCTATCCAGAAATGTTTTAGTTGAGGACAATTCATACAAGTTTAACACACAAACTCTGCATATTTAAACTGAGTTCTGAGCTTTTTTGATTTTATTGATACAGATAACCATTATAAAACCTAAAATCGTCAGTACTAGGTGTGTTTGTGTGTATATATATATGTGTATATCTGTGTGTGTGTGTTTTATGCTCTGAACACTACACTCTCGTCTCATATTTTCCCACTGGCCTCTGTCCACTGGAGCAGCACCACAGGGGGGCAGCAGCGAGCGCCTGCAGCCTCACGGCCCCTGCTGGAGACTGCACACTGATATTATCTGTGTGATATCGACCATCAATCAAAATCTCTAAACCGTTTTTTTTTTATCTATTATATGGCAATAAAACATGTAAATCTATATTACATGGTGTCTATAATGCAAAATGAACTAGCTCATAGCAGACCTGGAGTTGTGTTTTGTTTCATTTAAATGTTTGAGTAATCTTTTATTATTAGTCTGTCTATATTTCCAAAGCTCAAAATGCCTTAATTTTCAACATAACATCTACCTTTTAGCTTTAAAAATCAGATTGGCTATTAAAATCCAAATGATTCTAGTGAAGGTGTATGGAGTTTAAAAATACAATGGAGCACTTCCTGTATTACCACATGACATCACAAGGTGGAACAGTGTGTTTTCTTTTTGCGAGAAGCCTAAATATTAAGGCTGAAGGATCTATTGTTTTGCACAATCTCAGACAACATGATTTTGGAGGCGTCAAAGCCGTGGGTTTTTGCAGTGCTCCTAAAGCTCAGTTTATGGATTTATTAATCTGCATTGACGTCTATGGACCACAAAATAATTCACCGCTAAAATGTGAGGAGGCAACGATTTCAACCAGGCGTTCGTGTAAAGTTTAACATGGACCATCTCCAACACGACAGAAGCACAGAACAGCCTCACCATCATCAGCACATCCTCTGTCACAGGAAGAACACTCATAGGCTGCGTTCAGACTGCAGCCTGAAGTGACCCAAATCTGATTTTTTGGCCTCTATGTGACCTGTATCTGATCTTTTAAAGACAGTCTGAACGACACAGATCTGATTTTTTCAAATGTGACCCAGGACAATTGGATTTGTGCTCCTAAAACCAATACATATTCGATCTTTTGACATGCGACTTCAGTCTGAACGGCCAAAGCACATTCATCCGACCTACACGTTATAAACAAGCCACAAACGTCACTATTCTGCGCTGAAGTAGGTGAAAATTGTTAATGAACTCAGTGTCACTGAAGCGAAGCACATCACCACTCACCACTCTTGGCTACGTCTCCACATCCACACGTTCCTTTCAACGGACGTCGCTGCCGCTGCCCCACAAAACACCACGGCCAAAAACCTCGTCCTTCTCAATCTCCTCTTTAAAACAAGTAAGTTGTTCATGTTCTGGCTCCGGTACGAGAGGAACTTTAAAATCTCCAGGTGCGCTCACGTCCATGTTTGGACAACTTCCGTAAACACAGAGCACGCTCGCTGCGGTTGACGTCGTCGTGTCTCCAGTGCACATGCGGGACACATTTGGGCTGTTTAATGTTCACACTGGAGTCACATACAAGTCACATTTAATTGGAAATGTGAACGACCTCGCAAAAACATCGGATTTCACAAAAAAATCAGAACTGAGCGTTAAGCCCTGCAGTCTGAACGTAGCCATATTTTCCTTTAGTCTGACAGATGCTGAACCACATCAGCGCACAAGAAGTGAGCTGGGTTTTTTTTTCAGCGCTTATAGTTTATGTAAATTAGCCATGTAGTTTTAAGTTAAGTATGTGTAAAACGTAAACAAATGTGTGCAAAGCTGCATTAAACACATTATTACTCAATGTACACTGAAAGAAAGGAAAGCGAAGTACAGGAAATGTAGAGTGGTAGTAGAGAGGACCAAACACAGCCTTGATTGTGTACGTCGCTTCCCCTGCTGTCTGCATCATTTTGACATGTAGTTTTTAAACTTCGGAGGTGCACGTCGGTCGACACAGACTCTCTGCATGGTAAGACAGACAGTTTGACGCTGGACCGTAAACTGGGCTTTAAGGTCCAGCATCAAATCGTCGCTGCAGGACTCCGGTATGATGTAAGTTTCTGATGTTTGCAAATGTTCATGAGCACTGATTTGAAAAAAAATCACGGATGAAATCGCAATATCTGCCAGAAAAATTGCAGTTTAATTTTTTCTTAAAATCGTTCAGCCTTACGAAACATGCGGGGTTTGTGTGTTAAACGTGTGTGAATGAAACAAAACACAACTCCAGGTGTGTTTAAGATGAGGAAACAACATTAGAACACAGATCAGGTCCATGAATTACACAGACAATTAACCACAAAATAAAATTAAAGTAATCAGCATTTGCACAATTAATATGCAATATACTGTATTATAACAATCGTTAGTTTATAGTTTATTCTTCACTGTAATAGCAAAACAATATGCGTCTTTAAAAATAAGGATTAAATCAGTATAATGTACATCTTTATTCATCCAGGGTCAAAACTCTGCTCTTTACAGACACATGATTGGCCGATATATAAGATCAGGACATGATACAAGTTTGGGTCCACAAGAACGAGAGAAAACAAGATTTTAACATAATTATTAATATATAAATTGCATGATCCAGTTTCCAATTTTGGCTTCACCATTTTTATTTATTTGATTTCATAATTTTGTTTCTGTTCTAGCACTGGTTTTTGGAACTGTTAAAGAGATGTGACTCACCAACATGTCCCACCCTATTTTTGTGCGATCCAAATGTAAACACTCACACGATCATTTTTCTCATGTTTGCACGATCTTGTCCCATCCATACCGATAGACAAATGTTGATTAAAAAGCCCCAAACTGATCACGGACGATTTCAAAAAGTAAAAGGTCATTTCCTGGCGCATTCATTCATTCATCCACAGAAGAGCATCTGATTGTCACAGATGTAAACACAGGCTGCAGCGGTGAGACCACAGACAGGTCAGAGTCACACAGACTGACCACAAAGTACAGGTCATTACAGCTCTGTGGAGACAACATGATGTAAGACAAAGGTCAACGCGGCACCGGAAAAACACACAAACGCTTAAAATATGTCACTGAATTATCATAATCCACAATTTCAACCAAAAAGGGTTTGAAAACACAGCAATAAAACATGAAACTGGAAGTAATACAACATTTATGAAGACTGTATTTCATCACTTTATCCTGGCTTTTGTTAAAATTCTGTCACTGTCAGCCAATCACGGTGTCTCCAACAAAAACACCCACTGATGCACTCTTACTATCACCGTACAAGTGTCTACAGCAGGAGTTTCCAACATTTTTCCTCTGGTGAGCTGCCTTTACAAAACAAAAATGCAAGAGAGCTACTCCTTTTAGCCGTCACAAGGAATTTAGTAAATATAAGAGTCTTAAATGGGGTTTGATGGCAATAAAACCTTTACACAACTATTATCTATTTATTAGTGCACAAAGACAGTCATCACATTTACAATGGTAATAAGCGTTTCATTAAATCAAATACGAGTTATTCAGAACAATATGTATGATTCAGGAATCTCTAGGTGAGATACTTGGAAGGGGGTGGAGAGCTACTGTAGACAGTGTTGGGGAGTAACAGATTAGAGTACAAATTATGAGTAACTGTATTCAGTTACAGTTACTGTTTCAGTGAGTGGTAATTGGATTACAGTTACTTTGTTGAAATAAATGGATTAGATGGTGGTATTTTCCTGTTTTCCTGTTTTCACATTTCGGGCTCACTTTCCATTTAAAATCCTTATGGCAGAAGGAATAAAAGATTTGGCGTAACAGTTAGTCTTTTGCTGTGGGGTGACATAGCGCCTCCCAGAGGGCATTTTCATGAATTGTGAGTGCAGTACATGGTTAGTCTGGTTCAGTGTGGCCTTCGTCTTTTGTAACACCCGATGTCTCCACACAGAGACCAAATCCTCCGTCTGAACACCACTGATTTTGCTGCACACTTTTACTATCTGGTTCAGACTTTTCTTGTCCTTCACAGATAATCCATAAAACCAACAAATAAAAGAAAAGGTCAGCAAACTTTCAATAAAAGAATGATAAAAATTATTTAAAATGTTACATGACACATTAAAAGAGCTGAGCTTCCGCTTCAAGTGAACCTGCTGTCGTCCTCGTTTGATGATTTGCTCAGTGTTACTATCAAACCATAAAGACGAATCAAGCACAGCTCCCAAGTACTTATAAGAGTCGACCATTTCTACTGCTTCCTCATGGATGGAGCTGGCTATTGGGCTGTGGACTTTTTTCCGGACGTCTACAACCATTTCTTTGGTTTTAGCTACATTTAGGTCCAGGTGGTTAAGAACCCAAACACCAAATTATAACATAAACAGATTGGCCGTCATCTCCAATGTTTTTGTAATTAAGAATAAATCAGCTTTACAAGAACATTATTTAATTCAACCATGTTTACCTCTTACCCGGGGACACGCACAGGTCATGTTTATGAAATTTCAAACCAAAGTCAAAGTCCTCTTTTATTTAAGCAGAGGACGGGCGTTACTGTATGTGTGTAGGGCTCCGGTGCTGTACCTTTGTCGAGAGAAGCGTCTGGGGAGTGGAAGTCCATCAAACTGCTGACTTCACTTTTGTAGCAGAGGTCAGTGCTGGGCGCCTTCTGCCGGTGGTGAGGAGACGGCTCTGGAAAACACAAAGCAACAGAAGATTGGAATGAAAATACATAATAACAGAAGACTGGAAGTACAGCTGGTGATATGAAAACAACAACGCTGTCACTATTTACACAAACAGTTTAGTTTTGACATGGTTTTAATTCATTTTTTAATTTGTTTTCATGACGTTTTATTATGGATTCTAACTGGAGGCACCAAAACTAAAAAGTCAAATAACACCCTTTGCTTTGATCACTGCTTTGCACCCTCAAGGACGAGGGTTTATAGTAAAGCAAAGGGTGTCTACTTTGAGGAATCAGACTATAACATATAAAACACAGGTGTCAAACATAAGGCCCGGGGGCCAGATCCGGCCCTCCAAGATCTTTAATGTGGCCCTTGGGTGATTTTCTACTAAAATATTTAAATTATATTTTCTATTAAAATATTGTTAATTTTCTGCGGTGCTGAGCAGAGCAGCGTCTCCAGCGTCTCTGTACGTGGCCCCTCCCACCAGAGCAGCACAAATGAAGACTTGTCTCTTTCCAAACGCTCTTAAAGGACGATCGTTTTGACTGTTGACTGTAACACCCTCATCAGAAAAATGTCAAAAATGAGAAAAGTGGAGCTGAGTGCAGGATTTTCCAAGAAAAATTGACTTATTCCTATTTGCATACAAGTTAATGTTAAAACATTGTGTTGAAATTGAATTTTTCTTAAAGTTTCAGGTTGTTCATAATATTATAATATTATAATAAGAAAGAGTTCATCAATTAAAAAAGATTTCTATAATAGATTTGCATTTCTCTGCACAAATATGTGAACTTATTGTTATTTTTGGGGTATATATGACCATGAGTTTTTCTGATCCGGCCCCTTTGGGATCAAAGTAGGTTGGATACGGCCCCCGGACCAAAATGAGTTTGACACCCCTGATATAAAACGTTAATTTCTTTAAAGGGTCCATATTACACTACTTTCTGATCTATGTTATAATGTTTTTTCCTCATCACAAACAGACCTGAAGTTGTGTTTTGTTCCATTCACACATTTTAACACACAAATCCTGCATATTTAGGCTGAGTTCTTCTCTCAGACTGAAAACACTCCATTCCACCTTGTGATGTCATGTGGTAATACAAGAAGGAAGTGTGTGTCCACTGTGTTTTTAAACTCCATACACCTTCACGAAAATCATTTGGATCATTGTCAGTCTCTACCAAACTAAAGCTACATTTACACATAGCCGGGTTTGTTGAGAAACGAACAATTCCTTCCCTCCGTTTCCCAAAATAAAATCGCGCACACAGCAATGTTTTCAAAAAAGTTTTCGTTTACACATAAATACACCATCGAGCGCCGTCATAACTACGCCAAGTCTCTGGGCGGCACCTGGATTAGACTCAAACCTGTAGCATTTATTTCATTACAGTTGTAAATATTACTCAAAAAAACCTTGAAGAACGTGCATTACTGAGCGGACTCGCCTCTCCACAGATCTGTTGTGGTAAGAAGTGGTAAAATGTCTGACCTCCGAGCCTCATTTGTCTCTGGTCCTGGATATGAAACATCACCTGTGTGTATAAATGCAAAAACATAAAAAGTGTTTGACCAGAAGAAATGCGACTGCTGCTCTGAATCCTCCATCATCATCCTCAGAGCACAAGGTTAAAATTTGTCGCTCTTTTGGCGCGTCAGCTACTAAAATTCCTTTTATCTCAATTTACACATAAACACAAAACTGTACTTTTCCAGAATTTCCACTCCGGAGTTTTTAGAAAGATTCGTTTTCAGAAGCAAGTTCGCTGTTTGCGCGTAAAAGATGAGCACAAACGAAGGGAAATGTCTCTGTTTTAAAAAATACCCGTGAACATGTAAAGGTAAAACTAGCTGTAAACTCGAAAACAAAGTGAAAAAATGCATAGCACGCTCAGATACCCGATGTCCAAAAGCTTTTTTATTTTTTAAAATAATGTTTCAGCAAAAAAAAAAAGCCTTCATCAGATATTTCTTGCTTTGTACCACAGTGCACAGAACTTGAAAACTACCATTAGATGACATCACAAGGTGGAACGGAGCATTATTTGAGTTTTGGAGATGTAGATTAATGTAGACTAATGATTACTCAAACATGTGTGAATGAAACAAAACACAACTCCAGGTCTGTTTTTGAGGAGGTAACAACATTATAACATGACTTAAAGCTCACAGTGTATTGTGATGTAAATGTAAAAAATAAATATTAACATGTACATGGTCAGTGTGTGTGTGTGTGTGTGTGTGTGTGTGTGCGTGTGTGTGTGTGTGTGTGTGTGTGTGTGTGTGTGTGTGTGTGTGTGTGGATGAACATTGACATATATTGTATTGTGTTCTGTAAAAGATTTAAGTACATATTTTTTCCTGCACTCATAAAAGATGAGTTTTGTGGGGGGGGTTTCTGCAAATTGTTCTGTCATCTTGTTTTCTGTTCTACATGTTAATAAAAATTAGTGTTAAACTTCTGCCTAAACCCCTTCGGTCTATAGAATAACTTTAGAGTTACACATAAAATAAAATTTTATAAAAAATTTTGTGTTAAATCATTGTCATATGATGTATGATTATGTCAATTGACCAAAGAAAATAAACTAACAAACAAGAGTCAGTTTTGTGTATTATTGGACCTTTAACATAAATAATACATATTTTTAGTAACTGATATTTAACAGAAAGAAAATTTTATGGTAACACTTTATAATAACTACACATTATTTAGCCTTAATAAAGCATGAACAAAGACTTAATTAATAATGATTCACGCTTAGTAAATGTTTAATAAAGGATAATTAGTCTTCACTTTAGAAAAGCTCTCAAAAAGACTTAACTAACAGATAACAGCTGCCTGAATTATAATTGCACTTGCATTATTAGTAAATCATTTTCTCATAGTTTACTAATCATTAATAAATGCTCAGATGGTTACTTCATGAGTAATTAAGTATGAAATAATTATGAATAACTATTTACAGCACAGGCAAATTAAGTGCAAGTGCTAATTAAGGTAGTAATTAAGTAGTTACCAAGCGTGAATCATTATTAATTAAGTCTTTGTTCATTCTTAATTAAGCCTTTGTTCATGCTTTATTAAGGCTAACTACACCTGTACCTTATTATAAAGTGTTACCAATTTTATATTTCCGAACTCCACTCCAACCCACCAAGATCAACTTTTCCGGTGAATGGTCTGTTAAATGCTTTTCTCCATGGAGATGTTATTTGCCTTTTGTCTGGAATGTTTCACAGTGTGGCATTAAACCTTTCTATCTTCATGGAGACCAAACCAGACCAAGTTATAGGTCAGATCTGTGGAGAAGCGACCCCACTCACAGTCAGAATGTCTGTTTTTCTAGCAATTTTTGACCTGTAATTGAATAAATGTAAGGTAGAGCTGTTTAATGTCACACTGTGGAACATTTTAGACAGAGCAATGACGTATCCATAGAAACAAAAAGTGAAACATCTCGCGAAACAAAACAAAACAAAAAGCGAAGCGCCGACGGAGAACAGCAGACAAAAGATAAAAAAAAACAAAAAACAAAACCACTCTCTATAATAAAATTTAACTTCTCAATATTCATAGCTGTCGTAACATTGCGGAGTCTGGGGATAAAACGAAATGAAGTCACGACACGCAGACTCCCGAACACATCAGATGCCTTCAGGGACTCTATAGATATGCACGTAAATATTAGCATTTTTATGACATAGCGGCCATTTTGGCTCTTTGCAAGCTTCACTGGTTTTTAATGCACTTCTCTATCAGCGCGGCCTTGAGAGCAGATGCAGTGCGGTTGGTGAGGGAGTTTTTATGTAGACTGTGTACACTGTGACGTCCGTTTATGCAAGTTACAGAGACAAGAGCTGTTTTTGGAATGAGTTTTAAACGCAGATGACTCGATGACAACTTAAAAGTTGTATGGAGGATTTTTTTTTTTAGTTTCAAATTGTCATTGAAAGTTTAAAACACCATTACAGAGACACAGCAGCCTTGTAATTATGATGACCAGAAAAAAAAAGAATGAAAATCTATCAACTGTGGACATAATGAGGCCAGATCAACATCAGAAAACGAGGCTCCCTCATTTTCTATTGGCTGTTAGGTTGTCAATTAAACTCCCCAGTGTAACTGACTCGCGGAGCGCAGGGATTATGTGGTTTATGCAGCGGTTCTTAGAGGCTTTTTCAAACTGTCGCTTCCTCGCATTTCGCACAAAGTTTGTTGCGATGGCAGACGGGAATCCACGTCCAGTTCGCTGCAAAAGAAAGTCAGTTTTTGAGGTCGCTGAAAGAAGAAGAGAAGGGAAAAACAAGTGAAGACAAACTGAGGTGATTCTTGGAGATTCCTTCCAGCGATGGCGCGACTGAAGCAGACGAAGGGTCTAAAAACTGACACGTCGGTCGCTAAATTACTTCTAGACGGGTCACTTCAATAATAATTCTGAACGCTCACTGGCTGTAAACAAGCGTGATTTCTAGAGTAAGGAGGCGGAAGAGGTGTTTCTACTGAGGGAGCTGGGGAGGAGGAAGGTGGTGTTGGTCCATTTGAAACTGGACTGCCACTGTATTTCACTTCCCTTAAAAAATCCTCTATACAACCTTTAAGTTAATACGATTATATTAAAGGGCCCGTATTACGCTATTTTCTGAGCTATGGTATAATGTTGTTTCCTCATCACAAACAGCAGACCCGGAGTTGGGTTTAGTTTCATTCACACGTCACAAACAAACCTGCATATTTAGACACTGTTCCACTTTGTCATTTAACGTGGTAATACAGGAAGTGCTCCACTGTGTTATGTCCAATATTAAGCAAATTTGACTCTTACGAGCTTTAAGTCATGTTATATGTTATGCTGTTACATTCTCAAAAATGTGCTTGGAGTTCTGTTTTGTTTGATTCACACATGTCTGAGTAATCCTTTCGTAATTAGTCTATCTACATCTCCAAAGCTCAAAATGCTTATAGTGATTGTTTATAGTGATGTTTTTGCCGGCGTTTGTCTGTTTGTTTGTTTGTTTGTCAACATAACTCAAAAAGTTATGGACCGATTTTGATGAAATTTTCAGGATTTGTTGGAAATGTGAAAAGGAAGAACTGATTTTATTTTGGGGGTGATCCGGAAGAAATCCTGGATTCTGGATCACTTTGAAATTTTAGTTAACATTGTGGTAAATGGGGCCAAAAATTTTGTTTCTCAATATCTCGGTTAATTTTTTACCAAACCCCATGAAATTTGACTCAGGGATGGACAAGGGCTGAAATCATCCCAGTGATTTTAGTGAAGGTGTAAGGGGTTTAAAAACACAATGGAGCACTTCCTGTATTACCACATGACATCACAAGGTGGACCAGACTGAGAAGAACTTGGCCTAAATAAGCAGAATTTGTGAGCTAAACATCCATCCATCCGTATTCTTCCGCTTATCCGGGGCAGGGGCAGCAGTCTAAGCAGAGACACCCAGACTTCCTTCACCCCAGACACTTCCTCCAGCTCCTCCAGGGGGTCCCCGAGGCGTTCCCAGCCCAGAAACATAGTCCCTCCAGTGTGTCCTGGGTCTCCTCCTGGTGGGACGTGCCCAAAACACCTCCCAAGGAAGGCGCCCAAAAGGCATCCGGAACTGATGCCCGAATCTCAGCTGGCTCCTCTCGACGTGGAGGAACAGCGGCTCTAGTCCAAGCTCCTCCCGTGTGACTGAGCTCCTCACCCTGTCTCTAAGGAAGCGCCAAGACACCCTGCGGAGGAAACGCATTTTCGCCCACTTGTATCCATGATCTTGTCCTTTCGGTCATTACCCAAAGCATGACTATAGGTGAGGGGAGAAACGTAGATTGACCGGTAAATCAGGAGCTTTGCGTTTTACCACAACGGATCGATACAGAGACCACATCACTGCCGACGCTGTTCTAAACATGTATGAATGACACAAAACACAACTCTAGATATGTTCATGACGAGGAAACAACATTACAACATCAACATAAGTTCAGAAAATTGCTTAATTTTGCTTTTCAAAATTCAGCCTAATTTACCGAACATTTACACACAACAAACAGTACATATTTATCTTTTTCGAGACACAGTTTTCTTTTAATCCATCGATCCATAACAGCCCAGATATTCCATGGTCTTTCGCCTGGTTGCTATGGCGTCCCAGGCCTCTACACTGTCATTAGCGAGCGGTTAGAGCAGAGAGTGGAGCAGTAATGGAGCACAGATGTGTTTGATAAAAAGCTCAGGGCTAAAGCCAGTGGCCATTACATTGAAATTACTCAGCGCGCTTGTCTAGACCCACTTTCTATGGACAGTGTCATTTCTCAGCTCTGCAGCCCGGAGCACCGGGGGCTGACTGTTGAGCTGTCTTTTAAAACTGGATTTGACTAATAGTACTGTTAAAAAATATGGCTTTGTTTTAACTGGATGAAAGATTTAAAGGTGCGCTGTGTAACTTTTCGATTAAGGGTCTGTCACCTGCTTGTTTCTATGAATATGTCAATGGTCTGTCAAGAATATTCCACAGCATGACGTTAAACAGCTCCACTTACCGACTATTAAAGGTGCATTAGGGGTCTGTCACCTGCTTGTTTCCATGGAAATGTCATTGCTTTGCCTGGAATGTTCCACAGTATGACATTAAACAGCTCTACTTTACATTTATGGTAAAGGAGAAATTCAATTTGTCAACTGGACAAACATTTATTTAGGTTGTAAAAGTTTCACAGCACATCCAAGCTGCTTCTTCAGTTCTTTAGTTTTTTTGTTTTTTGATTTCGTTTTTGACCTAAATTAACATTTAAATTTCTTTTTTGCCATGTTTCTACCTGGACGACTGAGGAATTCTACACATACTTTACATTTATTCAATTACAGGTGGTTTTATAGCTCAAAAATACCTAGAAAAACAGACATTCTGACAGTGAGCTGGGTCGCCTCTCCACAGATCTGACCTGTAACTTGGTCTGGTTTGGTTTCCACCAGAAACTCTACACAATGCACCTTTAAGCAAGATCTGATGTGGTGATTGTGGTCAGCTCTTGTTATAACTGAAAAAAAAAGGAAGCTAAAATATTGTAACTATTGAATGGTTAACGGTCCCAAAACTGGCACCTGCTGATACTTTGCAGTGACATCAGGCTCGGGGGCGGTCTACATGTGTGTGTATGGTGGAATGTCCTTCAGTTACCATGGTGACACAGTACACACATAAGCAAACACAGCCAAAAACGTTTTAAATTATCTGGAAACTCAAGAAAAATACAACAAAATGATGAGAGTGACCAAAAGAAAAACTAATTTTACATGAGAGGGACTTGTTTAACAGTATAAATCAGCTCATCTGTTAGTTTGTAGCTAAAACCAAGTCTGTTCTTTTTGGTCAAGTTGTGTTGAAATACAGCTCATATTAAAGTAGGGTGACCAGAAATCCCTTTTTCACCTGAGTCTGTGTCTCCTGTCCCAGCAGATTTATCCCAAACCCAGTGATTTGTCCCAGTTTTATACAAGAAATGTCCCAGGTGTCCCTATTTCTGACCAATCTGACACCCGCCAATAGTAAAGAGAGGCATAAATTGTCATTTGTTAAGGTAAATTACAGAACAGTTGGTTTGACATACACTGTTTCATGACAAGAAACGTTTTCAAGAGTGGAAACTGTCTGACCTCTTAGGATTCCAAAAAGACGAGCTGTTAAAGGAGCACACTGAAACGGGACAATGGAGATAATTCAACCTACAATTTCAGATTTCGGAAGTTAACATAAACTTTTTAATAAAACAACTGCATAAAAAGGTCGACTTTCACACACGCAAATGTTGTACTGTTTGGTGTTTAAAACAAAATTACAAAGCTAAGTGTCTTTTGACTCAGTCAGTTTTTATTTACATTTTAAATAAGCTGTCATTTCAGATTGAGTATTTTTTGACTGAACACAAATACATGGAGCCTATTTTTTTTCGTTTCCCACTGATATATGGCCAGTAAAAATCAGATAACTAGAATAATGAGACAACTCAGCAATTAAACTACTGTATTTTTCTTACTATATGACGCATCGGATTATAAGGCGCATTAAGCGAAACAAACGAACGACACTTGAGAGTGATCTCTTAGCCCAGGCATCCACGATCCATTGCCAGATTGTGGTGTAAATACACAAATAAAAGATTAATGTTTGTCTATCATACATCATTTGTGCTGGACGTTTTATTAGGCATTAATAAAAACATTTTAAACAGTCTCAATTTGCGGACATGGTCTAATCTCGTGCACATTTTAGACAACTCCTTTCCATTTCTCCGTGTTTGAAAGAGGTTAAGAAAACTAACGTCCCCATCTGGCGGGATTTGCAGGCAGGAGCGGGACAAAATATCACAGATGCAGGCGGAAGCTAGCCTGATTCATCAGTTGGTTTCATTTCGTGGAAACCGTCTGACCTCACAGCATTAGGATTTGTTCGCTCGACAGTAGACGGGTACTTTTTCATTTAACCAATCACTGCTATTTTGTCGTGATGTATGTAATGCGCCAAACCCCGTATGAAGAAGGGCAATAACGTCTTTCCCTGTGATAAAATTCACCAAACATCTTTCTTTGTTTCTGCTGTAAATCCTCAATCTCGGGAATCGTTGCCAACACATAATGTATGGTTCTTCCCTGATTGGCTGGTGCCCGAACTCGCACTTCTGGGATTCTTACAAACCGTCTAGTGTATTCAGATTCCTGACGTAGTCGCTAGAGAGAAATGAAATTGAGCGGAGGCACTAGGTGGCGCCAGCTTGGCTAGGTGCGAGCGGGAATGAAAATTACAGTTCTTTGCACTCAGTCAACAATAAAATATCCTCATTAATCTTCAGAAATTTCAAATCCACCTTTATTTTGTGATGTACGAATAATGTCTGTTGACTTGGGTCGCAAAAGTTTGTAACTTTTAAAATATGTATCCCCTGAAAAAAGTTTGGGAAACACTGATCTATGCATTAAAGTCCGAATAAACATTCATTCATTCCTTCATGTAAACAGATTGATAATAAAGGGTTCCTCAAACATATGTGAATGAAACAAAACACAACTCCATGTATGTTTTTGAAGAGGTCACAACATTATAACATTAAAGCTCACAAGAGTTCATTTTGTATAATATAGGACCTTTAACATTTTCATTCTCATTTCGTTTTCCCTTTCGCGTAATTTCCATATAAACCTGCACAGCTGTGAACAAGAAGAAATAACTCACATCAGATTTGTTTACACGACATTTTGATAATCTGTAAATTTATGGAAATCAGATAATGATGAGACTATGCTGGCAGCTATACGGTTTAATTACGATATTGGCTCCACAAACATTTCCACGTTTGTTTGTTTTTTAAATTCATTTTCATAAAAAACTTTCTGGCTTGGCATTTCTGAAGTTGAGACGCTGAATAATATCACGTCATATTATCTGGATAAGCATAAAGGGTATAAAAGCTCAAGTCACTGTTAAGTATATTTCGATGTCCCTAAATTCTTTTCTCTTTTTCTTCCAAACTTTGCTGACAGGCAGGTGCTCTCTCTTTTATTTGCCCTTTAAGTGACATAATCTGGACATTATAATAACACACTGACAATTTTAAGAACTACTATTTGTGTATTCTTAAAATGTCTTTGCTCTGTGTCAAGATAAAAACTAACAATTATTATAAAAGGTTCACGTAATTGAAGGTTATAGAGGCAAAAGTGTCAGTAAAGAGCGCTCCTCGAGTTATGGACAAAGCTATGAACTTCTAAAAGCAAATCCAGTGTTACAAATGTGGATTTAAAGGTGCATTATGAAACTTTTTCTATTGGAAAAAGGTGGACACGTGAGACAAAACTGGAGCTCTTTGGCAAGGCAGATCAGCTCTATGTTCCAAGACGCAAAAATGAAGCGCACCAAGAAAAGAACACTGTCCCTACTGTGAAGCACGGAGGAGGCTTGGTTTTGTTCTGGGGCTGTTTTGCTGCATCTGGCACAGGGTGTCTTGAATCTGTGCAAGGTACAACGAAATCTCAAAACTATTAAGCTATTTTGGAATGAAATGTGTTGCCTAGTGTCAGAAAGCTTGGTCTCAGTCGTAGGTCATGGGACTTCAATCCTTGTATCATTCGTTCATTCGTTTTTCAATATAAAACCAAAAATAAGAAAACGAAAAAACAACAGTTTTCTTCGTTATTTGTCTCCAAACCCAAAATGAAAAAACGGATAACGATTCGTTTTTTCAGTTTTCGATTTTGTGTTTAAATGAAGAATGGAAAAAACGGTCCGTATGCGGTGCAAAAGTCCGGCATCGCAGTCACGGAAGTCACATAAACGGGAAACGGCCGATATCCGTTTTTTCCATTCTTCATTTAAACACAAAATTGAAAACTGAAAAAACTAATCGTTATCCGTTTTTTCATTTTGGTTTTGGAGACAAATAACGAAGAAAACTGTTGTTTTTTCATTTTCTTATTTTTGGTTTTATATTGAAAAACGAATGAACGAATGATACACGGATTGACTTCCAACAGGATAATGACCCAAAACACACAGCTAAAAACACCCAAGAATGGTTAAGCAAAACATTGGACTGTTCTGGAGTGTTCTTCAGTGAGCCCAGATCTTGCGAAACATGGCGTCTGGTAGGGATGTGAATATTTGGCAAAAGCACCATTCGAAAATCAATGACAGTTATTCGAAAATTCTTCGAAAATCGACCCCTCTTCCCCCGCCCGCACGCACACGCGCATATACGAGATGACAGATGGGGTATTTAAGCGCAAAAGTTTTAATCAAACAGCAACCTTCCAAATCAGAAATGAGCATCTTAATTGAGCAACCCACATATGAAACAATATGAAATTATATTCAAGACTATCTCAATTTTAAAAACGCATGACCAAGCACATACTGTACTGCAGAGAACACTCGCTCCGACGGCACAGACACACCTAAGTAAGCGCTCGCTAACTTTGTCAATCAGGGGTATTTCTGTTTGTTTGTTTTCCACCATGTCATTGGGTCAGTGTGGAGCGGGGGGTTTGCGAGCTTCACCTGACAGATTTTACACTGAACCTCTTTGTCATTTAACAAAGTAAATGACAACTATACGGAACTTTTACTTTGCTTTCTGCATTGCTAATGCCGCGCGATAAGTTTTCTTCTTCTGTTACTCCGGAGCAGCCTCTACACTCGGCCTGGTCTGCCGCGCCTACAGGGAGTTTTACAGTCTGTTAGCACCACCTTCTGGCCGAATGCCGTACATGAAATATTGGTTAGGAAACGTCTTTATTTGAAATTACTATTCGATATTCGAACGTATGACGAATATTCGACTATTCGAAAATCATGTCTCATCCCTAGTGTCTGGAGAAGGAACTACTTGAACAGTTTATCATTTATCCAATCGCTCCTATTTGGTCATGACGTATGTAATGTGCCGCTAATGGGACTAACTGGTATATTAAGCTTTTTCAAAATCCCGTAGGAAGAAGGACAATAACGTCTTTCCCCTTGATAAAATTCACCAAACATTTTCTTTATTCCGGTTTTAAATCCTCGATCTCGGGAATCGTTGACAACACAGAATATATCACTCTTCGCTGATTGTCTGGTGCCCGAACTTGCACTTCTGGGGTTCTTGCAAATCGTCTAGTGCAGGGGTGTCCTAACTTTTCTCATCAAGGGCCACATATCTAAAGACAGACAAAGCAGAGCGCCGATCGAGGGCCGTAGACTGGTGCTCAATACAATGAATAATTAAAATATGTGCATGTTTAACAGGTTAGAATGAATAAAGATTGATGGCTCATTCTAAGATCCTTAAAACCGCACACTAAATATTAAATATTAGCTTTCTCATGGTAGATTTTCAAAAAACTTGCAGTAAAAAGTCGATTTTTTATTGATGCAAGGTAATTTGGGCCAATTCACCTGGAAGCCTGAGGGCCAGGAAATTGAAAAGTCTCATTAACAGTTACAGAAATCATTTGTTTGCAGAGTTTGCCTCAGAAGGTTGTGCAACAAAATATTAAGTTAAGGGCACCATCATTTTTGTCCAGGCCAGTTTCATTATTTTGTTTTTCTAATGATTCTGTTGAACCACAGGTGAAAAACAATTTTCAGCGCTTTTATCAGTTTCAAGTTGTTTCAGTGACGATTGTTGATTTTTCTTTCATTGCCAGAGGGGTACCAACAATTCTGTCCACATCTGTAAATAAACGTAAGGCAGAGCTGTCTAATGTTTTACTGCGGAACATTCCAGGCAGAGCAATGACATATTCAAAGAAACAAGCAGGTGACGGACCCCAAGCAAAAAGTGACACAGTGCACCTTTAAAAAGTGTATGACAGGTTTTGACGACACAAATGTTGACATCATTTGGTGGGATAATATACACAAATCAAGAAGCAATTTGTAAAGAAAAGTAAAAAATATATAGACATGTTGAAAATTACAGGAAGTAGAGAGTCAAACTAGGGAGAATTCTACCCAAACATTCGACAAAATTTACTTGAACGACACAAATTTTTTCGGATACTTTAAGGTGTTTGCCTCTATTTTTATTTGTTAAATAATAGGGATGTAACCAGGGATATCCAAATCTCTCAGTACGATATTATCACAACATGCATCTCAAGGTATGATACTTATTACAATATTGTGGAGAGGCTGATATAATGTAGATAGGACACTTTTTTGCTTTTAAAATACCTCGACAAGATTAAAACTTATTGCTGCTGTCGTCCTTATGTTATTTTCCTCCTTCTTTATGAAACAAACCAAAGATTAATTTATTCCGTAATGGTGCTCTAAAGCCGCGTAACTTCTCCGTTCCTTCAGCATGTCCAGAAGTCAAATTTTTTGTGCGATGGTTTGCATCTTCCTCTGCCTTTTGGGTGCGACCGCAGGAGCCTTTGTCAGTGCAGAACGTTTCGTCGACATTGTGGATTTTGCCGGGGAGAAAACTAGAGCCCGACCGATATAGATTTTGTTGTGGCCGATATGATACCGATATAATGCTAGTTGGCGCTGCCGATAGCCGATATAATCACCGATATATTTAGTGATGTAAAAATTCACTGTAAATCTTGAATTATTTAAAAAAAACTTAGGTTTGGCTCTTGTGGATTTTAAACTGGGTTTATTTAGGCAACATTTATTGTTATTCTGCCTCTTTACATGATATGTCATAGGACTAAAGCAGGTCTAAGGCAGGTCTAATGCAGGACTAAACCAGAACTGAACCAGCACTGAAAAAGCACTAAACCAGGACTATAACAGATCTAAACTATGTACAAAATAGAACTAAACCACAATTTAACCAGGACTGAGTGTCGGGACTCGGTCTCTATCTCTCTCCCTCTCTCGACCCCAAGATTAGTCCTGGTTTATTTATTTTATGCTGAATATATTTTTGCAAGTTTTTTTTTACACTATGCACATGCAGAGTTTTGAAAGTTTCGTTTTTAGCCGCTGCCGCTGTCAAACTACCACGAGTCTGCACGCGGCATGAAGAGAAAAAAGTGAGAGAAAGAGAAAACACGGCTCCCAATAAGGATCAGGCTCCCGTCGTGCGCTTCAAAGAGCCGACTCTAAGAGCCGCTTCGTTCGCGAACGACCCATCACTGCTAGCGAGTAAATAAACAATCGCTATTAGCCTTTAGCCGTAAATGCTGTGCGCCGCGGTAATTAATTATATGCGCAAATTTCATCATTCACACGTCTATTCATAGCTCATTTACATATCAATGCAGGTCCAGTAACAAATATATGGCCAATATAGTCACTTTACAATAGACCAATAGAAAACGGCCTATTTATGTGCGGGAGCTACAGCAGCTAACCGCTAACCAAAAACTTGCTTCAAAGTCGACATATTTCCAACACTCAATGCTCACACAGGCTCCTCCTCACATCACAAGTCTGAACTAACAAATGTCCTTTTAATCCAGACTCAAACCGATTGTCCGTAAAAAGAAAATAATCCCAGTGTTTGGATCTGTGTCTGCGGATGTAAACAAACGCACGTGACTCTCACACAGACAAATGACTCCGTAGATAAATACTGATGTGGAGCCACATATTTGGACATTTATCTGTCTGTAAATTGGATTAAATGAACAGAATGTAGAGAGTCTAAGCTTTATAACGACGTATAACATGCCTAATCAATGAAATATCGGCCCCTATCAGCAAGTATATCGGCCGATAGCGATATGCGTCCAGGTGCTCAATTCGGCCGATAATATCGGCCAACCGATATATCGGTCGGGCTCTAGAGAAAACTCACAAACGTACAGCACTTCAGAATCACACTGCTAGAGATTGAACATTTAAATTTGTCAAACTGAACTCATTCTGTACTGTACGGAGGAGATTGATTGACAGTGATCTACAGTCCGTTAGCCAATCAGGACGCAGGGGGAGGAAGACAATGTGCATTCATACGCTGTAAAAAAAGCACGCAAAATTGCACAAAAAAAAATCTGTGAAACATTGAGGCCGCGAAAGGTGAACCGCGTTACAGTGAGGGACGATTGTATTACGCTATTGTCTGATCTGTTATAATGTTGTTTCCTCATCACAAACAAACCTGGAGTTGTGTTTTGTGACCCAAATGATTCTAGTGAAGGTGTATGGAGTTTAAAAACACAGTGGAGCTGTGTCTTGTATTACCACATGACATAACAAGGTGGTG
This sequence comes from Boleophthalmus pectinirostris, assembly GCF_026225935.1. Taxonomy (NCBI): domain Eukaryota; kingdom Metazoa; phylum Chordata; class Actinopteri; order Gobiiformes; family Gobiidae; genus Boleophthalmus; species Boleophthalmus pectinirostris. The sequence goes on along the minus strand of NW_026571515.1, from coordinate 10,621,483 downwards.
TTTGAGAGAAAGAAGAATACAGCCTAAATATGCAGGATTTGCGTGTTGAAAGGCGTGAATGAAACAAAACACAACTCCAGATCTGTTTGGGATGAGGAATTATAACATAGATCAGAAAAAATATGAGCTTTTAATGAATGAAACGCAAAAATATTTATCTTGTCTGTTCTCTTTGTCTGTGCGTTTTCATAATAGTGATCTGTGTTTCTCCCAGAGCAAATACACTCACACACACCATCAGCTCCCCACGTTAAAACAAACCCCGCCCAGACGAGCGGAGGTGGTGATTAGGCAAAAGAATGCACATTTCTGTTCAATCCGGGGGGGCTGCGGCGGCGCACGTCTCCAGCTCCGTCTGCACTGTGGAGATACGGGGCCGGCCACACTATTCTTACGTGCTTCTCTAATTGGACTGGTATTCACTCTCTCTCCTCCTCCTCCTCCGCCGCGCTGCCCGACCGCTGATAACGTGCTCCGAAATCCACGCATTAATCAAGCGAGAGAGCGAGACTGACCCTCTCCTCTCCATCACCTGCTCCCGCCTCTAATTCAAGAGGGAAAAATGGCGGATTAGTGGAGTAATGGACTGGCTGTAGAGAGGTTTGGGTAGGAGAGTAGAAAGGAGGAGAGAGAAAGAGAGTAATTGTCACTTTGAAATGAAAGAGTAGAATGAACTGGACATGTGTGGAGTAAAACTGGGGAGGGGGATGGGGAGACAGAGGTTAAAGGATCTGTACCTTTTACTGTCTTCAGAATGTGAAAAACAGAATTACCGTATTTTCCAGAGTATAAGTCGCTCCGGCCAAAAAATGCACAGTGAAGAAGAAAAAAACATATTTAAGTCGCAGCAGGCTATAAGTCGCACTTTTTGGGGAAATGTATTTTATAAATTCAGAGACCAGGAACCAACATTTCATCTTAAAAGGCAAGTGATATTAACAACAACAGAACAGAGAACAACAGGCTGAACAGGCGTTAATATGTTAACTCTTTCCCCCCTGGACGCCTACTAGGAACAACCCATACATATGTTACTAGTTCTACCCATAGAGCATAATTGCTTAAAAGAAAACAGACTTCCACCAGTGATTATAAATGATTTTTACACTCATGAACTTAATTGTAACACAGACATATTTGTATCTCTGGAAACCTTAGACTCTGAACTATTCATTTATGGATGTTTAAATGTGATTCAACTCATTTATAGGTGTATAACAGCTCACTGAAAATGAGAGTTTACCTGGTCAGGTGCAAACTCGAAAACAAAAAACTACATTCAGCATCTGATATCTGCATGTTCTGAAAACTATATTCATAAAAAAATAAAAAATATACTTTGTCAAAGTATTTAAACAGATTTCATATCACCAGATACAGTATAGCCAAGTGTACACCTGTTTTTACCTGTTGTTCACCTGTGTGCACCTAATTTGTTTTTTTCCATTTAACTTATTCAACTCATTTAGCTTATTCAACTTATTTTATTTATTCAACTCATTTAGCTTATTATAATATAATAATATAATAATAAAACTCTTCCCCGTCAGTGTGTGTCCAGTATTTGTCATCTTGGCTATTTTCTCGTGCGCAGAGCTCCGCATAAGCGTTTTTTTCTGTAGCGATTCTGTTATACATCGCATCTTAGAAAAAAAGACTGAAATATTTTAAAGGACTGGCCTGGGCAACATCCAGATTTCAGGGCAATTTTGGTTCATAATCGAGTATAAAGCTCAGATAGTTTGTTCGGACATCGCAGGACTCCACACAGACGCATCAGCGGCATTCTCACCTTCTCCCCGAAAGTCCGTCGCTGTCGCTGTTTTCCACTTTATAATCAACTTCAACATCATCACTTTGAAATCTATAAAAGTCACTTTCTCTAAACTTATCCATAAAATACGTCCGCTCCTCATTATTTCTAAAACTGTGCGCCGCAGCGCCGCGATCTTTCCATTGCACGTGTTTCGTGTTGTGTTTTTTCCGGAAGCTACCATCGTCACTATTTCGATTAACTTCGGAAAAAAATCGGCGAAAACATATCCTTGAATCCTATTGGTCAGTCTAGTGTGGGTTGTAGTGGCCCCCACCGATCACAGTCTCTGTTTAAATGTGAAAAACCGAGCCGTTTCTAAAGGTCGTCAAATCTCGTCTTTAGTGATACGGCGGAGGTGTCAAAAGTCGTCATTAAGGGTTCAGGGGGGTCGTCAAATGTCGTCTTCATGGGGGAAAGAGTTAACGTAACATATTAACAGTTACTCAGATAATTACAGCATAAACAACAGAACATAAGTTTACCAAACTCACGACCTCACTCCAAATCACTAACTCCACCGAATTCTTCATCCTTGGTGTCACTTCTGCGCGGAGATAAACCGTAGATCCATGATGTAAATGGTTGGCAGCTTCCTCTTCTGCGTAGTTGTCGTCAGACTCAGCCTCAGTTCCAGTTAGAATTATTCCGGCCTTTCTGAATCTCGACAGGATGGTTTCGGTCACTGAAGTTCAGGCTTTGTCGATTCATCCAGTGACTTCCAGGAAAGTTGCATGGCAGCATGGCACACCCTCCCAGTTCCTGTGAAGTTGTGTTCTCCATCCCCGCTTTCCGTCAGTCCCTCGCAAGTTTCCTCGCCCACTTCAAACTTTCTGCTCAACGATTACCGTTTTCGGCTGAATATTTCACTATTTGTAGTTGGACAGCGACTTTTTATGCAGGAGACATGCGCAGTAGAGTGCGAAGGGGCAGTGGTACAGGAGAAATAGTAGTACTAGATACTGACACACAAGACTAGAGCCTCTCGCGGCTGTCAGTCTGAAAATTTTAATATATAAGTCGCACCAGAGTATAAGGCTACGTTCAGACTGCAGGGCTTAACGCTCAATTCCGATTTTTTTGTGAAATCCGATGTTTTTGCGAGGTCATTCACATTTCCAATTAAATGCGACTTGTATGTAATCAGCTGTGTGAACGTAAAACGGCCCGAAAGTGTCCCGCATGTGACACTGGAGACACGACGACGTCAACCGCAGCGAGCGTCTCTGTGTTTACGGAAGTTGTCCAAACATGGACGCGAGCATTGAGCACCTGGAGATTTTAAAGTTCCTCTCGAACCGGAGCCAGAACATGTACTTGTTTTAAGGAGGAGATTGAGAAGGACGAGGTTTTTGGCCGTGGTGTTTTGTGGGACAGCGGCAGCGACGTCCGTTGAAAGGAACGTGTGGATGTGGAGACGTAGCCAAGAGTGGTGAGTGGTGATGTGCTTCGCTTCAGTGACACAGAGTTCATTAACAGTTTTCGCCTACTTCAGCGCAGAATAGTGCCTTTTGTGGCTTGTTGATAACGTGTAGGTGGATGGATGCACTTTGGCCGTTCAGACTGAAGTCGCATGTCAAAAGATCAGATATGTATCGGTTTCAGGAGCACATATCCAAGTGGTCTGGGTCACATGTGAAAAAATCTGATCTGTGTCGTTCAGACTGTCATTAAAAGATCAGATACAGGTCACATAGGGGCCAAAAAATCGGATTTGGGCCACTTCAGGCTGCAGTCTGAAGTTGCAGGAAACACCCAAACCATGAAAAAAAGCGCGACTTATAGACCAAAAAATACGGTAGTTCATTTAAAAGGGTCTGCAATCGTCCAAAGTCTTTCCTCACTTAAACCGTTTACATCAGGGGTGTCAAACTCATTTTGGTCCGGGGGCCGTATCCAACCTACTTTGATCCCAAAGGGGCCGGATCAGAAAAACTCATGGCATATAAACCCCAAAAATAACAATAAGTTCACATATTTGTGCAGAGAAATGCAAATCTATTATAGAAATCTTTTTTAATTGATGAACTCTTTCTTATTATAATATTATAATATTATGAACAACCTGAAACTTTAAGAAAAAATTCAATTTCAACACAATGTTTTAACATGAACTTGTATGCAAATAGGAATAAGTCAATTTTTCTTGGAAAATCCTGCACTCGTCTCCACTTTTCTCATGTTGGACATTTTTCTGATGAGGGTGTCACGGTCAACAGTCAAAACGATCGTCCTTTAAGAGCGTTTGGAAAGAGACAAGTCTTCATTTGTGCTGCTCTGGTGGGAGGGGCCACGTACAGAGACGCTGGAGACGCTGCTCTGCTCAGCACCGCAGAAAATTAACAATATTTTAATAGAAAATATAATTTAAATATTTTAGTAGAAAATCACCCAAGGGCCACATTAAAGATCTTGGAGGGCCAGATCTGGCCCCCGGGCCTTATGTTTGACACCTGTGGTTTACATGTTTATTAACGATCATGTTAATTTTGGCACCAATTGCACCAAATTTTAACTCTGTCGCCTGTTTTATTAACATTTGTGATGTTTGCCTCGGCCAACGTTAACGGCCAACGCACACTCAGACGCTTTGACGTGTGACAAAAGTACCACCCGCCCACACACACACACACACACACACACCCGGTCTCCCGCACACAACGAGGGCTCGATTCAGCACAACACCTCCTCCTCCTCCTCTCGGGCTTCTCTTCATGTAGGAAACACGTGCGTCGCTAAACTCATTATAACCTGGCCAAACCTCCGGCGTGTGGGTCTGACACGAGCCAAGTGACTCGGTGCAGAACCGCTGCCTGTCGCCCTCAACTCTCCCACTGGAAACACATTAGAGCTGAAGGAGGGAACAGCAGCCGCCTCTGGAACGCAGACGCTCTGGAGATAAAACCGGACGGCTCCATAGAGACGTCAGAGAACAGACCACATGCCTGTTGGAAACATTCAGATAACAGCGCCACAACACCTCTCTCAGTCTCTCTCTCTCTCTCTCCCTTCTCTTCTCTGCTCTCTCTCTTAGTCTCTCTCTCTCTCTCTCTCTCTCAGACTGTGATCACTCTCTCTCTAAGTCTCTCCTCTTCTCTTCTCTCTCAGTTTCTCTCGCTTCTCTTCTCAGTCTCTTCTCTTCTCTCTTTCACTCTCTCCCTTCTTTTCTCTCTCTCTCCTTTCTCTTCTCTCTCTCTCTGAGTCTCTCCTCTCCTCTTCTCTTTTCAGTCTCTCTGGCTTCTCGATTCTGTCTCTCCCTTCTCTTCTCTTCTCTTCTCGCTCTCTCTCCTTCTCTTCTCTTCCTCTCTCTCTAAGTCTCTCCCTTCTCTTCTCTTCTCTTCTCTTTGCTTGCTCAGTCAGTCTCTCTCTTCTCTCTGTCAGTCTCTTTTCTTCTCTTCTCTCTCTCCCTCAGACTGATCTCTCTCTCTCAGCTGCTCCCTTCTCTTCTCTCTCTCAGTCGCTCCTCTTCTCTCCCCCTTATATCTCTTCTCTTCTCTCTCTCTCTCCCCTTTATCTCTCTCCCTTCTCTTCTCTGTCTCTCCCTCTCTCGGTCAGTGTCTCTCCCTCTATCTCCCTCCCTTCCCTGCTCTCTCCCTCCCAGTCACTCCCTTCTCTTTGCTTCTCTCTCTCAGGCTTTCTCCCTCAGACTGTGATCTCTCTCTCATTCTCTCCTCTTCTATCTCTCTGTCTCTCTCTCTCGCTTCTCCAGACTATAATCTCTCCCTCAGTCTCTCTCTCTTCTCCTTCTCTGTCAGTCTCTCTCCCTCAGACTGTGATCTCTCTCTCATTCTCTCTCTCCTCTTCTCTCTCCATTCTCTTCTCTCTCTCTCCATCCATCAGACTGTGATCTCTCTCTGTCTCTCTCTCTGTTTTCTTGATGTGGACTGAGCGTGTTTACAGTCCTTTTTGTCCCTCTGGGGAGTCTGTCGTCCAGCAAAACACGACACATCAGAGCAGAGGAACAACAGACCGTACGTATCCAGAAATTATACTGTATGAAGATTCACAGTGGGGGCTTAATGTATTATTTCAGAAGTGGGCGCTGTACCACATTTTTTGGCATAAAAATGTAAAAAAAAACACAAAAAAAACAGAACTAGTTCAATTTAAAAAAGTTTGCAGCGATCCAAAGTTATTCCTCAATCATCTTATGCATTTTCACCATCCTGATTATTCACCAAGATGAGTTGATGAGCAAAATCACAACTTTCAGACACCAGAGTTTTACCGCCATCGTAAAACTAACCACAACTAGCATGCTACCCATGCACTTCCTGATTCTATGACTAGATAAAGACAGTAGCTGACCTATTTTGACCTGCTTATACAATTTATCTGGACCGGACAAGACAAACTTTGCTCAAGCACATGAGAAAAAATGAAGTATGAAGTCTTTTAAAGCCCGTTCTGATCATTTTAGTGCATAAGTACAAAAATACACCCGCAAGCAGCAATGATCGGCCCTCATCAGCAAAAGAGTTAGTGTCTTGCCTTGAATTTCCTGTCCAGTGCAGTCCTCTTGTGAATAGTACCATGTGAAGTAGACTGTACAGAAGACAACACACACCATTTACTGTATTTTCCGCAACACAGGGCGCTCTCTTAAGCCTCCAACCCCATCAAAAAACGAGTGCGCATCCCGCAATCCAGAGCGCCCCATACACGAATCCACTCGGGTGTCCCAGCACGACTTCAGTAAACTACAAAGCTGCAGACAGCGACCGCGTGGCAAAAAACGCCCACAGACACACTCATCACTCCACACGGACGAGGAACGGAACGGAGGAACGAACCGAAAAAGCGAGTGCAATGTGCCACTTCTAGACACAACTGAACAACTGAGTCACTGCGAACACGCCGACAATCCGTTGGTCCCAGACAGCACCCTCCCTACACGCCACAACTGAACAAAGCCCAGAGTCACCGTGAACGCATCAGACAAAGTCCCACTGACCCATCCAACTGTTGTGTTTCATTTAAAATCTGGTGCGGTTTATTTGTGAAAAAAGTTCGAAAATAGACCATTCAATGACAGTGCGCCTTATAATCCAGATCGCCTAATAGTGCAGAAAATACAGTATGTATTTATGGACACTGTATTGCCTTGCCTAAAGAATGTTCCACACTATGGCATTCTTTTTCGCCATGGAGACAAGCTGGTGACGCCGTGATGGTCAAGTTCCAGGTCCGATCGCAGTAAGGACACGTTTTTCAAGGTTATTTTTTAGCAATAAAAGCACCTGTAAAAGCAAAATATGTTTAATGTCATACTATGGAACATTCCAGGCAAAGTAATTACATCTCCATGGAGACAAACAGGTTAAAAGTTACATAATGAACCCTGAATACAATGTGTAACTATCTAGACCTTATATCCTGGATTTTAATATGGTATTGTAATATAACCATGGATAATATATTTAAAATTTTGCGAGCTTAATGGGAGTAAAATATGTTCTTTGTTTATAGAATTGTCAAAAACAGCAAACTACAAAGACCATAATCCTTTGCTTTGTTCTATGGAAGTCAACATAGAAAAAATATTTAACATTTCTCATTAAATACTACAATATGGAGCTAATACCACGAAAATAAAAAGGCCAAATATACCTAAATTGCAGGTAATCCAGGTTCTGTTTAATGTCTCTGTCGACGTTTTTATGCTGGGAGAAATTTGAGTTTTGAAAGAAGAATTTTTAGCATATTTTGAGGTGCGGCAGCTGGAACCGCTTTGAAATTCTCACAACAAACAGCTATTGACATATTGTTTCTTTGTTTATGACGCTTTTACTGAAAGACAGAAATTTGACTAAAGTTCATAAAGAGATGTTTTAAATAGTGGATAGAATAATATTTAAATTTTGCTTTAACCAAATTATGCTATGCTGAAGAAAAAAGGATATAATACATACATACACTGTATAATACACTTGGCATTCTTTTTCGCCATTGTGACTGATGGTCTTCCAGGTGATCGCAGTAAGACTTTTTCAAGGTTATTTAGCAATAAAAGCACCTGTAAAAGCAAAATATGTTTAATGTCATACTATGGAACATTCCAGGCAAAGTAATTACATCTCCATGGAGACAAACAGGTTAAAAGTTACATAATGAACCTGAATACAATGTGTAATATCTAGACCTTATATCCTGGATTTTAATATGCCATGGATAATATATTTAAAATTTTGCGAGCTTAATGGGAGTAATATGTTCTTTGTTTATAGAATTGTCAAAAACAGCAAACTACAAAGACCATAATCCTTTGCTTTGTTCTAGGGAAGTCAAGATAGAAAAAATATTTAACATTTCTCAATAAATACTACAATATGGAGCTAATACCACGAAAATAAAAAGGCCAAATATACCTAAATTGCAGGTAATCCAGGTTCTGTTTAATGTCTCTGTCGACGTTTTTATGCTGGGAGAAATTTGAGTTTTGAAAGAAGAATATTTTAGCATATTTTGAGGTGCGGCAGCTGGAACCGCTTTGAAATTCTCACAACAAACAGCTATTGAGAAGTCAAGTCAGAATGCTAAAAAAGAAAATAATAATAATAAAAAACATACTTTGTATCTTCTCTAGTTCTGTTTTCTATTTTTTGTCTAATATTCCTCCACAAAATGCCACCTAGAGCTTGAGATTAAAGGGTCCATATTACATTATTTTCTGATCTATGTTTTAATGTTGTCACAAACAGACCTGGTTGTGATACGTGTTTAAGTACTGTATTTTTCGGACTATAAGTCACGCTTTTTTCATGGTTTGGGTGGTTCTGTGACTTATACTCTGGTGCGACTTCTATATTAAAGTTTTCAGACTGACAGCATCGAGAGGCTCTAGGCTCGTGTGCCAGTATCTAGTACTACTATTACTCCTGTACCACTGTCACTTCACTCTACTGTGCATGTCTCCTGCAGAAAAAGCAGCTGTTCTGCTGCAAATAGTGAAATATAAGGCCGAAATTTGTGAGGGACTGGCTGAAAGCGAGGATGAAGAACACAGCTTCACGGCAACTGTGAGGATGCACCATGCAACTTTCCTGGAAGTCACTGGATGAATTGACAAATCCTGGACTTGAGTGACACCGAAACCATCCTGTCAGGATTCAGAAAAGCCGGAATAATTCTAACTGGAACTGATGCTGAGTCTGACGACAGCTACACATTTACCTCATGGATCTGTGGTTTATCTCTGCAGGTCACGCAGAAGTGACACCGAGGATGAAGAATTCAATGGATTTAGTGATTTGGAGTGAGATAAGGAGTTTGGTAAACTTATGTTCTGTTGTTTATCCTATAATTATCTGAATAACTGTTCATATATTACATTAACATATTAATGTGTATTCAGTCTGTTGTTCTCTGTTCTTTTGTTTTTACTAGAACTTGCCTTTCAAGATGAAATGTCGGTTCCTGGTCTCTGATTTTATAAAAATACAGCTTATTTTACCTTTTGTTAGAGATCAGCAATTCCAGGGCTGAAATGATCTGAATGAGTCTAGTGAAGGTGTATGGATCTTAAAAACACAGTGGAGCACTTCCACATGCAGTGTTTCCCGCAGAAAATTGGTTAGTCAAGGAAGGGGGGTCTAACACATCTTAATGAAACAGAATATATGGACAAGCAGTTGGTTGGACTGCGACTTATATATGTTTTTTCTTCTTCATTGCACATTTTTTGGCTGGTGCGACTTATACTCCCGAGCTTCTTATAGTCCAGAAAATACGGTAATCATTTATAATCAGTCTGTCTACATCAACAAAGCTCAAAATGCTCTGTTCCACCTTGTGATGTCAGGAAGCGGTGGTTTTCATGTTAACAGCTCCTTTTACCTTCAGTTCTGTAGAGATTGGCGATTCCAGGGCTGAAATCAACCAAGTGATTCTACGAAGGTGTATGGAGTTTAAAAACGGAGCAATTCCTGTATTATCACATGACATCACAAGGATGAACATGAGTGTTTTCAGTTTGAGAGAAGAACTCTGCCTAAATATGCTGGTTTTGTGTGTTAAAAGTGTGTGAATAAAACAAAACACCACTCCAGGTATGTTTAGGATGAGGAAACATTATAACTTCAGAAAACAGCGTGATACGGGCCTTTTAAGATATAAACAAAAGTTCAAATCCGCTTCAAATTCAGACCGCAGCTTGGGTTTGCACAATCTTCTCTGTGTGGTTCTCAACAAGGGACTTAACCCAGCCACAGTCCTGCTCCCCACTGCACGGATCTCACAGGGGGATGAAGACACCAAACATACCCCAGAGAGAGCGGAGGAAAGCGGGTTTAAACCAGCTCTGCTCCCCCCTCCTCAGCCATCTGACATCTGTGGTCCAATCACAGGGGCGGATCCAGTGTTTTGGGGGCCCTGTGCTCTATGTTGTTTGGGGGCCTAAGTACAGACGAGTGATTTATTAAGTATGAAAATCTGGTCAGACATTCAAATACTGTTCATTATTTAACTCTGTGCATGTACAAAAATGTTATGTATTATGACTTAAGGTTTAGTAACTCTCTAATAAAGAGGTTAGGAGTTCACATATTAATTAAATAGTTACTTGAGCCTAAATCATTCTTAATAAACTATTCGTTCATCGAGAATAAAAGGGCCCATATTACGTCATTTTCTGATCTATGTTATAATGTTGTTTCCTCCTCACATACAGACCTGGAGTTGTGTTTTGTTTCATTCACACATGTTTAACACACAAACCCTGTTCTTTTTCTAAAACTGAAAACACTCTGGTCCACCCTTTGATGTAACGTGCAGTGTTTCCCGCAGCGCTTTATAGTTAAGTAGCTTGAACCAGTTTCACTTCGTAGAAACCGTCTGACCTCACAGCATCAGGATTCATTCACTCGACGGTAGGTGGTTACTTTTTTATTTAACCGATCGCTGCTATTTGGTATGTAATGCACCACTAACGGGGATAACTGGTATATTAAGCTTTTCCCAAATCCCGTAGGAAGAAGGACAATAATGTCTTTGCGCTTGATAAAATTCACCAAACATTCTCTTTGTTCCGGCTTTAAATCCTCGATCTCGGGAATCACTGACAACACAGAATAAGTGGCTCTTCGCTGATTGGCTGGTGCCCGAACTTGCACTTCCGGGGTTTTTGCAAACCGTCTAGTGCAGGGGTGTCAAACTCATTTTGGTCCGGGGGCCAATCCAATCTACTTTGATCTCAAAGGGGCCGGATCAGAAAACTCATGGCATATATACCCCAAAAATAACATTAAGTTCAAATATTTGTGCAGAGAAACGCAAATCTATTACAGAAATATTTTTTAATTGATGAACTCTTTCTTTTACTAAATATTATAATATTATGAACAACCTGAAACTTTAAGCAAAATCCAATTTCAACACAATGTTTTAACTTTAACTTGTATGTAAATAGGAATAAGTCAATTTTTCTTGGAAAATTCTGCACTCGGCGTCCGCTTTTCTCATGTTGGACATTTTTCTGATGAGGGTGTCACGGTCAACAGTCAAAACGATCGTCCTTTAAGAGCGTTTGGAAAGAGACAAGTCTTCATTTGTGCTGCTCTGGTGGGAGGGGCCACGTACAGAGACGCTGGAGACACTGCTGTGCTAAGTGATGCAGAAAATTACCAATATTTTAATAGAAAATATAATTAAAATATTTTAGTAGAAAATCAGTCAAGGGCCAGATTAAAGGTCTTTGGAGGGCCGGATCTGGCCCCCGGGCCGTATGTTTGACACCTGTGGTCTAGTGTATTCCGATTCCTGACCTAGTCGAGCACAAGCACTAGGTTGCACCAGTCTGGCTAGCCATTACTTGCATTGAGGGGAATTGGTTGGGGGCCCCTCCAGGTTTGGGGGCCCTAGTCAGCCGCCTACTTTTGTCTTATGGTAGCAACGCCTCTGATTGAACCTTTAATGACGACGGGATGCTCGAAACAACCCAAAACCTTTTTATTACAGCGTATGTCTTTACCCAGGTCCAGGTGTCTAATGATGCATAGATCCCCCCTGTGTGTGTGTGTGTGTGTGTGTGTGTGCGGTGTGGCGGGTGATAACAGCAGGGGGCGCTCTGTGGGATATGGGTAAACGTCAGACTGGATCAGCTCGTGCTCCTCTGCTGTGTTCTGAGCCATGATAGATCGATTCCCTCTCAGCGGGAGGGTTTGCTCTGCTCAGATCCTGCTGCAGCGACATACATAATACATGGCTCACAAATGAAGGTCAGCGGGTTCACAACGGCAAAGTTACACCAGAAACTATAACGGAGAGCGTACGGGGGTTTGCTAACAGGGTCAAACATAAGATGAGGTCAAATCTGTCATCAGTATTCGGACAATCCTTCAGTGCCACAAGGGGCAAACCGAACAGTGAGCAGTGGGGGATTTTTCTCTGTATTTCGTGGTAGATTCTTTGTCGGGAAAACCTAACACAACACAGTAGAAACATTGGTGTACTTCTTCGTAGGGGACGTACAGTGAAAGCTAAACTGAGAAAGAAACAGGAAAATGGTTAGGAGTAGTAGTACAATGCTCAGACGATATTTTAAAGGTCCCGTATTACACAAAATGGACTCTTAAGACATGTTTGAATGGTGTTAGCTCCTCAAAAATAGACCTGGAGTTGTGTTTTGTTTCATTCACACATGTCTGAGTAGTGTTTTATTATTAGTCTGTCTACATCTCCAAAGCTCAAAGTACTTTGTTCCACCTTGTGATGTCATGTAGTGGTAGTTTTCAAGTTGCCAGCTCCTTTTTATCTTCAGTTCAGTAGAGATTACCGTATTTTCCGGGCTTGATTATAAGACGCACTGTCATTAAATGGTCCATTTTCGAACTTTTTTCACAAATAAACCGCACCGGACTTTAAACGAAACACAACAGTTGGATGGGTCAGTGGGACTTTGTTTAGCGGGTTCACGGTGACTCTCGGCTTTGTTCGCTGGATTGTCGGCGTGTTCGCAGTGACTCAGTTGTTCAGTTGTGGCTAGAAGTGGCACATTGCACTCGCTTTTTTCTCGTCGGCGTGGAGTGATGAGTGTGGCTGTCGGTGTTTTTCGTTGCGCAGTCGCTGTCTGCTCTGTGCGTGTTTGCGTGCGCTGCAGGTGGTGCGACTTTGTAGTTTACTGAAGTCGTGCTGGGACACCCGAGTGGATTCGTGTATGGGGCGCTCCGGATTGCGGGGCGCGCGGTCGTTTTTTGGCGGGGTTAGAGGCTTAAGAGCGCGTCTAATAATCCGGAAAATACGGTAGGGATGTAACGATACAGTCTCCCCACGATTCGATACGTAACTCACGATATTGATTTGATTTCAATACATTTTAAGTAATACAATAACACTACGATGTTAAGGAAATATTACGTACACACACATCATCACAGTACAAATGCTGTACAGCTGTAGTTTATATGTGAAGTGTTTTAGTTCATTTGGTTCATTGATTTACTCTACTCTTCATATAGAGTAGTAGAGGAGCGACACTATGATACTTTTCCTTCTTTGATGATGATCTGATGATTTCTTTTGCCCCTGAGTCTGTCTTTCAGTGTCAGTGCTGCTTTGCCTCGTCTCCAGCAGCAGAGACAGACAGCAGCTCCTCCCACACTGCCCTGCTACAACCTGCATCCTCTTTCTGGACACTAAAACTATGTTATATTACGTAGAAATGTCTCAGCAGACCGTTTTCTGAGTAAAACTCGTGAGATAGAGTCCGAGAAATAGATTGTGTATGTCGTGAGTTGCGTCACGTGAAACTGTACGAGCGCATTTGATTAAAGCCAATCCTAGGTGTAACAACATAAAATAAAAAGTGACTGAAAGATAAAACCCACCTCTGTTAGAATATTTCAGCTGTAAGTCCCTCTAGAGCGGTTTTCCTGTTGCATCTGCAGAGGACGCTGCGATACCTGTTTTCCTTTTGGCCCAAAATAAATGACAACACAGCGCGCTGGAGGGACACGTGTATTAAACAAACACGTGTATCGAATTGTGAGACCAGTATCGAATGACTCAAGATTATATTGAATATCGTAGAGATCAAACTCAAAGATGAAATGATGAAAATGATTCTAGTGAAGATGTATGGAGTTTAAAAACAACTTTAAAAAAAAAAAAAAGTTGAGCACTTCCTGTATTAGCACATAACCTCATGAGGTGGAACGGTGTTTTCTCTGTTTTCAATTTCACTACTGGTAATTTCAAACCACTGTGCTAATAAAACATGAAACCCCATTGAATCAAGTGCTCGCTGTGGTTACAATCAACGATCCAGTGTTTTACCCGTAACAGCAAGGGGTTAATGGCTTGTTACTGTAAAGACTTGTGAAATGGAAAAAAAAAACAAAATGGCCAACAGTGATTCTTGGTTTCTCTGGAGACGAGGGTCACACAGGTCTGCAGCTAACAAGCTCCTCGGAGACGCACGGTTGGAGAGGCCAAACTCTAAAAGCTCACATTCATGCCAGAAGCCACTCCTACCCACACCTTCAAACTGTCAAGTCCTTTAAAGGTTTTTAGTAGATTAAGGACTTGCCACAGATTTGTCCGTCTAATGTGGTCTGTCAGATGTACGCTGACGATGCTGTTTGGAAGTTCACTCTAAAAACAAGGACACCTGCACAGGGTCTGTCGGTCGCAATGTCAGAGGAACAAACTGGCACCAAAATTCACAACTACATCTTAGACCCGGTTTACACTGAAACAAATCCACGTATCACCGTATCGGAAATGATTTGTGTCCACCCACATCGTTCTGTGTCCTATCCACACAGCTTGAGCATATTTGTTTACGTTTTACAGAAATGAAACTTAAAACCGCATGGCTAATTCGCATAAACTAAGTGCTCAAAAAACAGCTCGATATTGTGTCGCTGATGCGGTTCAGCTTCTGTCGGACTAAAAGACACGACTCAGTGGAACATGAGTGTTCTTTCTGTGACAGAGGGGTGTTCTGCTGATGGTGAGTCTGTTCTGTGCTTGTGTCGTGTTGGAGATAGTTCATGTTAAACTTTTCAGAGATTATACGTCTGCAGGTCGTACGCACAGACCGTATATATGAATGGACATATATTCTCTTAGTGTTCATATATTCTACTAGTGTGCACAGGGCCTAAATATCTCAAAGTCAGTTAGTATGTTTGTCTACAAAAAGCCTCGCATGGATACAGAATGCATGCATACATCTAGTTTTGTTTCAAGATGTATGCGTGCTTGAAATAAAACTGAAAGTAGTTCAAGTGTCTGGGAGTTACGTTGGACCCACAACTATTGTTCAAACTACAGTATTTTCCGGGCTATTAGACGCGCTGTTAAGCCTCCAACCCCATCAAAAAACGGCCGCGCGCCCGCAATCCAGAGCGCCCTGTACATGAATCCACTCTTGTGTCCCAGTACGACTTCAGTAAACTACAAAGCCGCATCAACCACAGTGCACGCAAACACACATGGAGCAGACAGCGACCGCACGGAGAAAAACACCCGCAGCCACACTCATCACTCCACGCAGACGAGGAACGGAACGGAGGAACGAACCGAAAAAGCGAGTGCAATGTGCCACTTCTAGACACGACTGAACAACTGAGTCACTGCGAACACGCCGACAATCCAGCGACCCCAGACAGCACCCTCCCTACACGCCACAACTGAACAAAGCCCAGAGTCACCGTGAACGAACAAACAAACAAAGTCCCACTGACCCATCCAACTGTTGTGTTTCCTTTATAGTCCAGTGTGTTTTATTTGTGAAAAAAGTTCAAAAATAGACCATTTAATGACAGTGCGCCTTATAATCCAGAGCGCCTAATAGTGCAGAAAATACAGTACATATAAAAAAAATAAAGAGAATAAAATATAATTAACAAAGACTGTTTGACATCAACCTGCTCAGGAACTGAAGTTGGAAATGGTCCACATTGGCTATAATCTTTACATATTTACATTTTTAAATATTCAACAATATGTGCTGTCCCTTTACAAAATAAAAACATAAGAAATAAAGGCTGTTTTTTATGAGGGACGTGATATAAAGCTCTAAATTTGTATAATACTGCAGCCCGTACTGGATCAAACACTGGACTGGAAGTCCCAGTCCTTACTTCATAATATATTACCCAGTATTATTTGGTGCATTGCAGTTTCTGGCTGTTCTTTGTTCAAATTAAGTGAGCGT
This sequence comes from Boleophthalmus pectinirostris, assembly GCF_026225935.1. Lineage (NCBI taxonomy): Eukaryota > Metazoa > Chordata > Actinopteri > Gobiiformes > Gobiidae > Boleophthalmus > Boleophthalmus pectinirostris. Next base: position 10,605,512 of record NW_026571515.1, on the reverse strand, counting down.
ATTTTCCAAAAAACTGAAACTGAATCCTCTGAAAAAAGAAAAAGAAAAACGTCACATTGTGGTGTTATTAAAATACTTTAAAATGACTACTATTGAAAAAACAAAACAGAAATGCAGTGTGGATCTGTTTTGTTTTTTTTTTCTACAGTTTTTGTCTTTGGAACTTTTATCGTATTGTGTCCAAGTTTATAATAACACCAGTCCACACTATGTTCCTCTGTCATCTCTGGTTAATAAAATACTGCAATATTCTATTTCACACAAATCTGGAGCATCTGACATTTTCAAACTCAGCCTTATTGTTCTGTGCATCTTCCTGAGACGCTGCTGTGAGTCAGAGCTCCCTCCCTCCCTCCACACAACTCACTATAGTGACATTTGTAAGCCTGCGTCACCACCGACTTCCTCCCACTGTTCAAACACGTATGAAAGAAACCAACGGGAACGTCTCCGATCACATTTTCTATCTGTTATTTGTCTCTAAAGGTGCAATTATGTAACTCTTCCGATCTGCCACAAACGTAACGTAATCTGAATACTTTGGATTACTTGATTTGCTGTAGAGTAGCAAGGACGAGGAAATGTTAAAATAAGATGTTTTGTCTGCTAAAAGACGATACTTAACAAAATTTTTAAAAATATATCTTGACAGAAGTGGAGGAAACACAGTCCACGCGGCATGGTTTAGTCCTGTTAAATCCTGTTTTAGTCTTGGTTTAGATCTAGTTTAGTCCTGGCTTAGACCTGGTTTAGCCCAAAATGTGAAAACAGGAAAATACCACCGTGTAATCCGTTTATTTCAACAAAGTAACTATAATCCAATTACCATTCATTTAAACAGTAACTGTAACTGAATACAGTTACTCATAATTTGTTCTGATTATGTAACTCCGGTACATGTAATCTGTTACTCCCCAACACTGTGTATTAGACCAGCTGACGATACAGTATGTGATATGTCTCTCTCTCTAAAACCTTCAAATCAGGCAAGAAATCTAGGGGTAATAATGGACTCAGACTTGAACTTTAACAGCCACATCAAGTCAATAACATCTGCAGCCTTTTACCATCTAAAAAACATAGCGAAAATCAAAGGTTTACTGTCTAAATCAGACTTGGAGAAACTTATCCATGCGTTTGTCTCCAGTAGGTTAGATACTGTAATGTTCTGCTCACTGGTCTCTCCAAACGAGCTGTGAGACGCTGCAGAACATCCAGAACACTGCAGCTCAGGTCCTGACTTGAACTAGGAAGTACGAGCACATAAGTCCTGTGCTCAGGTCTCTGCACTGGCTCCTGTGGCTCAGAGAATAGACTTTAAAACAGCTCTGCTTGTACAAGTCTCTCCATGGCGAGCACCAAAGTACATCTGTGACATGTTAGTGTCATATGAACATCTCACACTCTGAGGAGCTCAGGGACCGGCCTCCTGCTGGTGCCCAGAGTCACGACTAAACAAGGGGAGTCAGATGTTCATTATGTCTTCTTATATACTTTAACTTCTTAGGTCTTTTTAAAGACAATGCAGTAAAGTGTATTTACCTTGTTGACATGTTTCGGCTGCTAGCTGCAAGCCATCTTCAGAACTGTCACCGGTGTTGGTGGTGACGTGTCATATATCAGCTGTTGTTACTTCCTGTTACTTCACACACGAGGAGGAGAAAGATGGAGCCATATCTTTCTGGACATTAAAATCCACCACATTGCAGACGGCAGCATCAAAATTACTGTATACCGGAAACCTACACACACTGACCAATATCTGCTCTGGACATCCGAACACCCCACTGCACACAAACTTTCAGTAGTATAAGAACACTTTCGAACGGGCCACACTCATCACAGACCAGACGACAGGGAGGAAGAGGAGAGACACATCATACAAGCACTCAAACAATGTCAGTATCCCAGCTGGGCCATAAACAAAGGCAGACAACAAGTTATCAATAAAACCAACAAACCCCGGAAAAAAACACAACAATGCAACACAGGGCAGCAGGACCACAAGAACATAGTCACACTACCATACATCAGAGGAATAACCGAACCCATCCAGAGAGCCATGAAAAAACACAACATAAGCACTGTAGTAAAACCATACACAAAACTCCGCCAACTACTCGTACATCCCAAGGACAAAATCCCACAAGAACAAAAATGCAATGCCATCTACGAAATCCAATGCAAATCATGCAATAAATCATACATAGGGGAAACAGGCCGGGCATTCCACATCCGAAAAAAGGAACACCAAAAGGAATGCGAAAAGGAAACGTCAGGGAGACTCACCAGAACACAAAAAGACAAAGCAGAACAGGAAAACCTAAAATCCGCCATATCAGACACTGTAAAAGGAAACAACCACATTATGGATTGGGACGGGGCTCGGATCATTGGATCGGAAAACAACAAGTTCAAACGCTGGATCAAGGAGGCCATTGAAATCAGAAAGCGAGGCATGGACAGCATTAACCGTGATGACGGAGCGTTCCTCCTTTCACACACCTGCACCTGAGAACACCGGCGACGGGAGGCGTGGTCAGTCTGAGCGACCTGCCAGGTCCATCAGGCTGACACGCCTAAAGTAACAACAGCTGATATATGACACGTCACACCAACACTGACAGTTCTGAAGATGGCTTGCTAGTAACAAGTAAATACACTTACTGCATTGTCTTAAAAAGAACCTAAGAAGTTAAAGGGAGTCAGAGTTTCAGGTTCATGCAGCTAAAACCTGGAACAGTCTGAACATGTGAGACAGACTTTCTGTGACGCTGTTTAAATCCAGACTCAAACATTTCTGTTTGACTGTGCATAAAACTGAAAGGTTTCATTCCGCACTCTTCTCTCCAATTTATGTCTCTCTTTTTTTTTTATTTTAATATGATTTTAATGTATTTCTTATTCTGTAAAGCACTTTGAATTACTTTGTGTACGAATTGTGCTATACAAATAAACTTGCCTTGCCTTGCCTATGTTAGCAGTACAGTCCTATCTAATCTAATTCTAAATCTCAACCCTCAAGCCTACATCACCCACACGGCAATTTTGCATAAATACACAAAAGCAGGACAGAAAATATTACACTACAACTTCACAAACCTGGTCTGATGTTAGGGCTGGGTATCATTAAAAAGTTGTCGATACGATACATATCTCGATACAGTGCACTTTCGGTTCGATACGATATATTTCAAATCAATTCGATACGGTTCAATCAAAAATAAAGGCTAAATCATGGCTGTGATACTAAAAGTTTTTGCTAAACCACTTCTTGTGCAAAGTTAAATTGAAACACAAACATTTTAAATCATCAAAACAGTGAAAATGTCAAAGGTGCTGCATAAACAAGCAACAAAACTGTAGCTCTGTAACAAAATATTTGAGTAAACTCTACCAAAAAATACTCTTGGTGATGTATTGATACAGCAGCCCACGATATCGATACTGTATCATCACATTAAATGATACGATATATTGATATTTAGATATTTTTGCACACCCCTATCTGATATGCAGTAGTTTCAAAAACATAAGGGCCCGGTCAAGCAGAAGTAAACAGCAAGGCCAAAAATTCAAGTTAATGCATCTGATATAAAAATGTATTCAACAGATACATATGTACTCTAGTTTATGAAACTGTTTACCTTTTTTCTGTACCATTTTTGGTTCTTAAGTTACATACGTTTTAAACATACCAAAAAAATTTATTTAAAATGATAAAAATTTGCTTGGAAGGACTGACATATTTTATAGAAATAGTTTCCTTTCATTTTGAAGTAATATTAAAGAAGAAGAAAGCGACAAATTATACAAAATCCTGCACCTTCTACTTGCTTGAACAATTTTCCCTCCGTTACTTTTCCCTCCGTTACCATGACCTTTCTTAATAAAAAATCTCATTAATCAAAAAGTAAGAGGTTTTTCAACCTAATCTTGTACCATATGGTAGAAAACTATATGAAGCAAATATTCAAACCAGTTTGTTAAGGATATGTAAGTGAGAACCAAGAGTTATCACTGTTTGTATTTATTGCCCAAAAAGTGCTGCATATTTCATTCCCTCCGTTACCAACATGAGTTTTAAAATTTTTTGTCAACAACTTGAAAGAATATCACAGGTTTAACTTGACCCTGTTGGAGTGTAACTCTTTCCTACATTCTGATACTTTACTTATTTCAATAGTCCCTCTAGTTTCTGAATAAGAGACATTTGAATGTAAAAAATCTGCCCCTGTTTCCCTCCGTTACCACTTGACCAGACCCATAACTGAAAATGGATTAAACATGGTAAATGAATGCGTTGTTTTTGGTGAATATAGCATTTTCACACTAATAAAAGGTAACATGGTGATCTAAATATTTTAAGTGTTAGCAGTAGATACCTCAAAAAAGTGTAGTACCTCTTTTTAAAGCTTGTAGAGACATCACAGGTGTGTAAAACTCGGCCCTCACGCCTTAAAACAATAAGGTTTGAGGTTTCAGTTCCCCGTGTATTTGAGATAATGTGTCTGGCTTGAATATTTTGAGCAGGTGCTGAGGTCAAAATAAGTCAGCTGTGTCCCGTCTGGATCTGAAGTGGCTGTTGTGGAAACTGTTGACAATAAAAATCCATTTGTGAAGCCTCGGTGAGTTATGAAATAAAAAAGGTTTATTTTTTGTTCTAACAGATTGAGAGGTAAGACAGAAATCACATTTAGAGCAAAACAAAACATTGAAAATGAGCTACTTCTGTTTTTCATGTTTCAAAGACAGTAGAAAGTGACATCTTTTTACTACTACTACAAAAACTACTATAAATACTACTACTATAACTACTACTACTACTACTATACTACTACTACTACTACTACTACTACTACTACTATACTACTACTACTACTACTACTACTACTACTACTACTACTACTACTACTACTACTACTACTACTACTACTACTACTAACTACTACTACTACTACTACTACTACTACTACTACTATAACTACTACTACTACTACTACTACTACTACTACTACTACTACTACTACTACTACTAGAACTACTACTACTACTACTACTACTACTACTACTACTACTACTACTACTACTACTACTACTACTAGAACTACTATTACTATAACTACTACTACTACTACTACTACTACTACTACTACTAGAACTACTACTACTACTACTACTACTACTACTACTACTACTACTACTACTACTACTACTACTACTACTACTACTACTACTACTACTACTACTACTACTACTACTACTACTACTACTACTACTACTACTACTACTACTACTACTACTACTACTACTACTACTACTACTATACTACTACTACTACTACTACTACTACTACTACTACTACTACTACTACTACTACTACTACTACTACTACTACTACTACTACTACTACTACTACTACTACTACTACTACTACTACTACTACTACGAACTACTACTACTACTACTAACTACTACTACTACTACTACTACTACTACTACTACTACTACTACTACTACTGAACTACTATTACTACTACTACTACTACTACTACTACTACTACTACTACTACTACTACTACTACTACTACTACTACTACTACTACTACTACTACTACTACTACTACTACTACTACTACTACTACTACTACTACTACTACTACTACTACTACTACTACTACTACTACTACTACTACTACTACTACTACTACTACTACTACTACTACTACTACTACTACTACTACTACTACTACTACTACTAGAACTACTATTACTACTACTACTACTACTACTACTACTACTACTACTACTACTACTACTACTACTACTACTACTACTACTACTACTACTACTACTACTACTACTACTACTACTACTACTACTACTACTACTACTACTACTAGAACTACTACTACTACTACTACTAAACTACTACTACTACTATACTACTACTACTACTACTACTAAACTACTGTAACTACAACTACTACTACTACTACTACTACTACTACTACTACTACTACTACTACTACAACTACAACTACTTCTACAACTGCTACTACTACTACTATAATTACTATAACTACAACTATATCTACTCCTACTACTACTACTACTACCACTTCTACTATAACTACTAGTATCACTACAACCACCACTACTCCCACTACTACTACCACTACTCCCACTACTACTACTACTATAACTACTACTACTACTACTACTACTACTCCCACTACTACTACCACTACAACCACCACTACTCCCACTACTACTACCACTACTCCCACTACTACTACCACTACTACTACTACTACTACTACTATAACTACTACTACCACTACTACTACAACTACTCCCACTACTACTACCACTACTCCCACTACTACTACTACTATAACTACTACTACAACTACTAGTATCACTACTACTACCACTACTACTACTACTACTCCCACTACTACTACCACTACTACCACTACTACTACTACCACTACTACCACCACTACTACCACCACTACTACCACTACTACCACTACTACTACTACTACTACTACTACTACTACTTTTACAACTACCACCAATACATCTTTTTTATTACAACGGACATTGCCAGAAGAGGTACTACTACTACTACCAGTACTACTTAAATCTGTGTAATCCCTCAGTGGTCCAGGTTGGTTCCAGTGGTCCATGGAAGTAGTTTATGCGGGGGTACTTGTTATTATTCCGTTATGTAATACTGCTCATCTGTGGCTCAGTAATCTGCACGAGGGTTTGTCCTGGTGCTGACAGCCCAGAGCACACAGAGCCGCTGATACATGTAAACACAAACGAGGTCATGACCTTTGAACCCTGCTCCTGCGCCTTATGTGACCCCGGCGGCGGCTGTCATGACGTTCCCTCTGCGTGTGACCCTGTGGTCTGTCCGTGCTCTTGACTCATGGTTCAGCTACAGCCAGAGGAACAGACACTCAAGAGAATAAAATAAACCTTAGACTATCTCAATCTGTGAACAAATGTGTGAAGTATGAACCAGGAAAAGCACGATATGACTTCTTTAAAAGTTCTATATTACACAGAATTGACTCTTGTGAGCTTTAAGTTATGTTATAATGTTGAAGAAGCAGAAAGGAATTGTCTAAAATGTGCGCGAGATTAGACCACATCCGCAAATTTAGGCTGCTTAAAATGTTTTTATCAATGCCAAATAAAATATCCAGCACAAATGATGTATGATAGAAACATGAACTATTTGTGTATTTTACTTTACACTCATATTTTGTTTGAGGGACTGCAGTTTATCATTCCCCCCCCCGCTCCTGCCCGCACCCTCAGTGAGCTTTCAGAATGTGTCCCACACCACACTGTTTTGCGTCAGGTTCTGTGGGTCTCCTGTGGGTCTCCTGTGGGTCTCCTGTGGGTCTCCTGTGGGTCTCCTGTGGGTCTCCTGTGGGACCCATGCAGGGCTCTAACCTGATGTTTCATTACCTGGTCCCCGAAGGTTTGACCAGGTTTTGTTTTCACCTTGTGTGTCTGTGTGTCTGTCCGACCGAGATAATTCCGCCATTTATGGACCAATTATCACCAAATTTGGTACGTGGGTTAAGCCTCCGTGCCCAATGCGGCAAAACAAGTTTTGTGACGATCCGAGGTCATTTGAGGTCACATGGGTCAATTGAAAGGTCACGCCATTATAAAGAATTGGCAATTTTGACACTTTCTGAGTGTGAATATTTTTCTGGGCTAAAATATTCACCCAATCATCACACAAGTTGGCACACACATAACCGGGGCACACTGGATGTTACAGGTTGAAACCGGTCAAGGTAACCAAGGTCAAAAATGCGTTTTTGGTCATAACTCCGCGAAGGATGGAGCTAGAGCAGCGGGAGTGTCTCAAAAGCTCAGAAAAAAAATGATCTATTTATAATTCGATGCATTTGTATAGTAAAATATTAATAGTTTTCGAGATAATCACTAATTATAAAAGTTCCTTTCTCTTTCAGTGTTTGCCGTTAAAATTCTAATTGGAACAAAAATAATTTCCATTTCTTTTTTTCTAGTGATACACAACACACTGATCTACAGTCGCACAACTAACATATACACAAATCATGAAAAATTACATTTTCGTCACACACTAGTAAACACAGACATTCTCATGTGTGACCAATATCACACAAATGTTCATGGGCCTGTACACATACACACATAACATTGTGGATATAACGATCATGTAATATGGGCTGGGCTCCTCATAAACTGCTTCTGTGGTGATGAACTGACCCCACCGATGCCTCATGGGGACCAGGTTGCTATTTCTGATTGCACTTGTTTTATTTGTATTTTCTAATTATTTAGAGTCTGACAAAAGAACAGAGTGGAATGTAAATGACTGCATCTATTAAAGTTTGTTAAACAATAAATCACCTTATAAAGTCACTTTTTTTGGTTATATATCAGTCTTTTGATCTGCCACAACACTGTAATAGAGGTATAACGATATCCAAGTCTCACGATACGATATCCTCACGGTATGAACCTCACTGTATATTTATTGAGATATCATAGGAAAGCTCACGATATGGTGGGGAGGCACATGATTAGGGATGTAACAATATCTAAATCTCTCTGTAAAATATTTATTGCGATATTTTGTGAAGGCTGCGAACAAAACTGTAAATATGCAACTTTTTCCTCTTAAAATGCCTTGACAAGACTTAATCCAAAGAACTAAGTCTTAAAAGTGCTTAGAACTGTTATTTCTTCTTGTAGTCTGCACTGAAATGGAGCAAAGGATCATGGTCTATGTAGTTCCCTCTGTCTTTTTTCTAGCTATTGCTGCACCATAACTCTTAATTTAAGCAAAGAGACTTGTAATTCGATATATTGTGATAGTCCGTGTTATTATTGTGAGAACTTTGACGATACGAATATCATGATATTTTGTATATTTATATTGTTATATTATTTATATTGTTACATCCCTATATTGTAATAATGAATTTAAATGAAAATATCTCAAGTTCAGGGCTTTTCTCAGCAATTTTTAGGTGAGATTAAAAAAGAGATTAATTAATTACAGATCATAATTAATTAATCTCTCGTTTTTTTAATCTCTTGACAGCACTAAATAATAGATAGGAGTGGGTGACACTGTTTTTAGTGGCAGGATAACTATGGCCATTGACATGCACTAGCCTAGCACCAGTGACCTCTGCAAATACAAGGACTGGATGGAATATTTAAAAAAGTGTCTCCACATGTCTCCAACACTCTGGCAAACTAGGAAATGAGCTCCTATGTCCAAAATATAGGACTGTCCCTTTAATGCCCCATAAAAGTGCAATACTCTCTCTTTAAGCACAATACTTGGCTTCCCTACCCACCTCTGCTCAAAACCCCTGTGGTATTTTCACAGTGTATTTTGTTAGTTTTACGTTATAACTCCATCTCATTGCCTCGGGTCTGGTGTCTGTACAGCTGCTCACTCACTGTAATGAGATCCCTGTTACCTGCCTCCAGCTCCGGCTCATTTACACGCACTGACTGCTTTCACTTTATATAATTTACACACTCTCAAAGCACCTTTTAATTAACAATAGCTCTCCGCACATTTACAGCTCACCTTACACCAGCAGGTCTGAGAATGCGCTACGAGGAGGTGAGGCCTTGGCTCGTTTTCCCCCCTTGAAAGGTCTTGCTAAAAATCTGAAAGAGAAACTCAAGTGGGTCGAAAATCTAATCAAAAAATGTGAAAAAAGTAATAAGTAAAAGCTGTCAAGTATAATTTATCTAAAGAGGCATTATGAGGCTTTTCTGGTGGAAGGTACACCGTGTTCTTGTCTCCATTGATGTTTTTGTTTTGCCTAAAATGTTCCACAGTACATCATTAACCGTAAGAATGCAGTTTTTCCCCAGGTATTTCTTAACCCCTGCAGACCGACACGCTGCATGATGACGTAGGGAAAACAAGTGTCCAATACATGTCTCTTTAATTTCAGACTAAGCCAGTGATGTTAATTTTGTCTTCTTATGTACTTTAGCTTCTTGGGTTCTTTTTAAAGACAATACAGTAAAGTGTGTTTACCCTGCTGACATGTTTTGGCTGCTGCTGTTGTATATCAGCTGTTGTTACTTCCTGTAGGCGTGGTCAGCCTGATGATGCCAGCATTAATCGTGATGACGGAGCGTTCCTCCTTTCACACACCTGGGACACCCTCCTCTAGAAAACATCGGGCGACGGGAGGCGTGGTCAGTCTGAGCGACCTGCCAGGTACATCAGGATGACCACGCCTACAGGAAGTAACAACAGCTGATGTACGACACGTCACCACCAACACCGGTGACAGTTCTGAAGATGGCTCGCAGCAGCAGCCGAAACATGTCAACAAGGTAAATACACTTTACTGCATTGTCTTTAAAAAGAACTCAAGAAGCTGAATTTTGGACTTCTGGTCATCGTGCAATGCATACTGCGAAGGGCCCACCGGAAAAGTGAGCATCAAACCCCCATGTTTGATTTCTCGATTTGTCTTTTGAAGTCTTGAGAACCACTGTTAGGATCCAACAACCACACAATTACGAATGTCCGATCCCCAAAACTAAAATATGACAATATCAGAACTAGAAACAAAAACGATATGGTTCAAAAGACTAGAAAAGATCGGCTTTGACAATATGTTATTAGGTTCTTTTTTCAGACCTACTTTTGTTTCATACCTGACAGTTTCGACTGCTCACTAGCATCTTCCTCAGAATGGTCACGTGATGTTACTGTGATGTGTCTGGTCAGCTGATTTAAACAGGTTTTGGCGCTGTCTTCCTACCGGTGTGGCAGGACGACAGCGCCACCTGCAGTCCGACTTCCTCAGTTGACGCATCCCACTGGGAAATCCAACATGCCTTCCCAGGATGTACTGCGCGACGACTGGAAGTCCGAAATTCAGGATGCAAGTATAGAAACTTTGTTTTTAGTCAAACTCATGCGCTCCGTCCATTTTGATTGGCCCAAACTTTGCCAAAGAGTGTAGTGAGTCAAGATGGTCGACTGCTCTGAGAGTCTGCATTCGTAACAATTGAAAATGCAGGTCTAAGTGCAGTTATTTCTCAAATAAATGACAAATTACGCATCTTGGTCTGCGAAATTGGGAATCCCTTGCTATTTTTATTTGGTTTATTTCCATCCAAATGTACAAATACAAATGTAACAAACACCAGGGAAATGCAAGAAGTGATGTGGCTCTGTGCCCTGGCACGAGCTGTTTCCAAAGTCATGGAGCCATTGTACTTTTTGTTTGTTTTGAGGCAATAATGATATTTTTACTTTACTTACAGACTTGATATTTTGCACTTTCGTAGCTAAGGCCCTAATTAAGCTTTTTTATGTCCAAAAAAAGTTGTTGATACATGTTTGCTGCGTGTCTTGTATGAAAGAGTGTGAATTTTATTTTATGTTTTCCATTTGTATTTCTGGTCCTGTAGCTTTAATTACAGCCACATGACACAACTACAGCAGCAGATTGTGAAATAACAGGTTGTACTGAAAAAAAAAGAAGTATAACACTTCATCAGGGGGTAAAAGGGGGAGTTTTAATAGTAAATTTAAGAAAAAATCCAGGCAAGGACAAATGTCCTGAAATTTCCTTTAGGTCTGGAAGGGTTGAATAGGAACATTATAGTTTATATAGTTTAAGTCTATCTATAAGCAGGTTACAGCATTACGGTACATTACAGTTTAGATCTGTGGAGAGTCACTCCTATTTCCATAAGGAATTATTGTATTTTTGAGCAACAGAAACATGTGTAGCGAATAAATACTTTGACTGATGTGAAAGCAATAACATCTTCATAAAGACAAGTAGGTAGAGGATCCACCGCCAGAAGAGAAGGAAGCAAGGAAAGTGAGAAATGAGATGCAGCCCTAGTGTTAATGGATTTTAAATGCAAAAACAAACTAAATTTTACTCAAAACTGTCAAAACAAAACCTAAATGTAGCCCAGTGTTCTTACTTTAAAAGTCCTGTATTCTGCAAAATTAACTCTTGTGAAGTTTAAGCCATGTTACAAAAAATAAATACCGACTGAGCTTGTCTTTTTTAAATAATTTGAAAGAAGACAGGATTTACAATAGTCTAGACAGATCCTTAGTGGCATTATTGTATTATGAGCTCAGACACAAAAAATGTCATGTTTTCCCTTGAAAGCCAAAACAAAAATACATGTGACAATCTAACAGAGTTTGCTGGGTTGCGTTGTAGCTGCTCTGAAGATGCATCACATATTAAAGGTCCCATGTTAAATAAAATCAATTCTTGTGAGCTTTAATGTTGTAATGTTGTTTCTCATCAAAAACAGACCTTGAGTTGTGTTTTGTTTCATTCGCACATGTTTGAGTAATCCTGGTTTATAAAGGGTGAAGTATAGTTCTGCGTCGACTCAGCGCGCACTGCCTTTTTGCTGTTATTTTTGATTTATTAATCTGCGTCGAGGTCTATGCACCACGAAGTAATTCACTGCCGAAATGCCAGGGGGCTAGGATGTATGTCCATTCATATAAACAGTCTGTGCGTATGACCGGCAGATGTATAATCTCTGAAAATTTCTCCAAAGGGATAAAAGCACTGAACAGACTCACCATCAGCAGAACACCCCTCTGTCACAGAAAGAACACTCATATTCCACTGAGACGTGTCCTTTTTAAGTCCAACAGAATCTGAACCGTGTCAGGACACAAGGAGCGAGTGTTTAGTTTATGCAAATTAGCCATGCTGTTTTAAGTTTAATTTTTGTAAAATGTAAACAAATTTGTGCAAAGCTGCAATAAACACATTATTACTCAATGTCAGTGTTGGGGAGTAACAGATTACATGTACCAGAGTTACGTAATCAGAGTACAAATTATGAGTAACTGTATTCAGTTACAGTTACTGTTTCAGTGAGTGGTAATTGGATTACAGTTACTTTGTTGAAATAAATGAATTACATGGCCAGGTCTAAAACCAGGTCTAAGCCAGGTCTAAACCATGTCTAAAACCAGGTCTAAACCAGGTCTAAACCAGGTCTAAAGTAGGTCTAAACCAGGAATAAACCAGGTCTAAACCATGTCTAAAACCAGGTATAAACCAGGTCTAAACCAGGTCTAAAGTAGGTCTAAACCAGGAATAAACCAGGTCTAAACCATGTCTAAAACCAGGTATAAACCAGGTCTAAACCAGGTCTAAAGTAGGTCTAAACCAGGAATAAACCAGGTCTAAACCAGGTCTAAGCCAGGTCTAAACCAGGAATAAACCAGGTCTAAACCATGTCTAAAGTAGGTCTAAACCAGGTCTAAACCAGGTCTAAACCAGGTCTAAGCCAGGTCTAAACCAGGAATAAACCAGGTCTAAACCAGGTCTAAACAGGTCTAACCAGGTCTAAACCAGGTCTAAACCAGGTCTAAACCAGGTAAACCAGTAAAACCAGGTCTAAACCAGGTCTAAACCAGGTCTAAACCAGGTCTAGGTCTAAACCAGGTCTAAAACCAGGTAAACAGGTAAACAGGTCTAAACCAGGTCTAAACCAGGAATAAACCAGGTCTAAACCAGGTCTAAACCAGGTCTAAACCAGGAATAAACCAGGTCTAAACCGGGTCTAAACCAGGTCTAAAACAGGATTTAACAGGACTAAACCATGCTGCGCAGACCAAGTCTCCTCGTTTTCTATCAATAATATTTTTAATACGGTTAAGGAAAGTCGGGTCTTTTTATTGTCTTTTATCAGATAAAACTTCTTATGTTACAATATCCTCGTCTTTGCTTCTCTACAGCAAATCAAGTAATCCAAAGTATTCAGATTACGTTACTCACCTTAAGTACCTTAATGGATTACGTTACAAACTACATTCTGGGGTATGTAATCTGTAATCTGTAGGGGAATATATTTTAAAAGTCACCTTTCCAACACTGCTCAATGTATATTGAAAGAAAGGAAAGCAGAGTACAGGAAATGTCTGTAGTGCGGTGGAAGGAAGGACCAATCACAGCCCTGCGTCGCTTCCCCTTCTGTCTGCGTCGTATCGATGCGTAGTTAGAAAATTTCAGAGGTGCACGTCGATGCGGACGCTCACATCAACGCGGTCTCTGCCTCGTGATGCAGACGATTTGACGCTGGACCATAAATTGGCCTTTAGTCTGCCTAAGTTAAAATGCTCTGTTCCACCTTGTGATGTCATGAAGTGGTAGTTTTCAAGTTAACAGCTTTTTACCTTTTGCTCAGTAGAGATTGGCAATTCCAGTCTGAACTCATCCAAAAGATTCTAGTGAAGTCGTCTGGAGTTTAAAAACACAATGGAGCACTTCCTGCATTACCACATGACAAAGGTGGAACACAGTGTTTCCTAAATATGCAGGATTCATGTGTTAAACATCGTGCACTATGATTTTCATATATGGAGCTTTGGTTCCAGATTAACCTTTATAACTTCTTGCATCGACGGGCTTCATTTGGCTGTGACTGAAAACTATCGGTCACGTCGCACTCCCTCACTTTTTACTCCTCAGAGCTCTGATTTTAAGATGCAAAAAATCAGGCCTGTGATGATGCATTCAAAGGGAAATGGAAAAAGCGCTGGTAGCACCTTGTGAGCTGATCTCTGTGAAAAGGCGCTCTATAAATAAATGTTACTTACTTAGTTTTTTACTTGCTCACTGTGCCCGTTATGTTCTTTTTCTGTGAGACCAAAGCAGACAGTGGTAACGAAAGGAGCATTTACTGATGTTGGGGGAGAATTTGTGTTGTTCCGGTACTATTTTTTCTTTTTTTGCTTCACACATAATATCAGCAGTGTTGTACCAGAGTTACGTAATCAGAGTACAAATTATGAGTAACTGTATTCAGTTACAGTTACTGTTTCAGTGAGTGGTAATTGGATTACAGTTACTTTGTTGAAATAAATGGATTACATGGCGGTATGTTCCTGTTTTCTCATTTTGGGCCAAAACAGGACTAAACCAGGACTAAACCAAGATTAAATCAGGACTAAACCAAGACTAAATCAGGACTAAACCAGGAGTAAAACCAGGACTAAACCAAGACTAAATCAGGAGTAAAACCAGGACTAAACCAGGAGTAAAACCAGGACTAAACCAGGAGTAAAACCAGGACTAAACCAGGAGTAAAACCAGGACTAAACCAGGACTAAACCAGGACTAAACCAGGAGTAAAACCAGGACTAAACCAGGACTAAACCAGGAGTAAACCAGGACTAAACCAGGAGTAAACCAGGACTAAACCAGGACTAAACCAGGACTAAATCAGGACTAAACCAGGAGTAAACAAGACTAAATCAGGACTAAACCTGGAGTAAACCAGGATAAAACCAGGACTAAACCAGGACTAAGCCAGGAGTAAAACCAGGACTAAATCAGGACTAAACCAGGAGTAAACAAGACTAAATCAGGACTAAACCAGGAGTAAACCAAGACTAAATCAGGACTAAACCAGGAGTAAACCAGGACTAAACCAGGACTAAACCTGGACTAAACTACGACTAAAACCAGGTTTAAACCAGGACTAAACCAGGTCTAAACAATATGACACTAACAGTAGGTGCACATAATTTAAGGCAGCAGTGATCTCATATAAAAATCATTTCTCCATCAATAATATTTTTAATACAGTTAAGGAAAGACTGGGCAGACAAAACATCTCATGTTCAGATCCTCGTCTTTGCTTCTCTACAGTAAACAAAAGTCTGTTCATGGAGACTTGAACTCAACAGACAATTTGAAGAGAACAAACATGAATTTTCAGGATGTGGTTGGTACATGTTATGTAGTTTTAAAAAGCATTGCAATATCAAGTAATCCAAAGTATTCATATTACATACATTTCTCACCTTTAGTAATTTAATAGATTACGTGACAAACCATATTTTGGGATCTGTAATCTGTAGGGGAATACATTTTAAAAGTAAACTTCCCAACACTCAATATCAGTTTTATGTTTTCTTCGAAGACCTTTTGAAAAACTGATTTACTCCCTGTATATAACATCAAATCCATTTTTCTTCAAACTTTTCCAACACGATGAGAACTCCACCGAAAGCAATCCCCTTCACCGAACTTCTTTAATAGTTTCTCTCTCTCTGTCACTATATTTTCTGGCGCTTATGGCAGTAGACTGGAGCACATTAGTTCCAGGTGGACGTCTGGTTTGACCTCCACCTCCTCAGCTCCTTATCCGCGCAAAGCTTCAGTTCTGGCTCAGACTCCAGAGGCTGACCCATTAGTAACGGTCGGATAAGATGGACACTTTAAGAGAGGCCTGCCACAGAGGAGCAGCCCGGTGAACCCCCACCCCCCCCCCCCCACCCGCTGCTCAGGTCCGGACACGCGAGGAAGGAAAGATGTAATGCTCATGAAATATAATGCAAAAAAACAAAAAATTAAGGCTGGAATGTAAAAAAATGTAAAAAATGTATCGCATTAAACGCATGAGTTTGACTGCGATTATACGCAATACGCATGTTATACGCAAAACCAATTAATGAATTAAAAAGTAAAGTATAGCGCACTTTTATTGGAAATGAAAATGAAAGAGCCACACATTTGTTGTGCAAACAGCATTTCTTTCACGGGGAACCTCAGAGCCTTCAAGGTGTTCAGTGAAGGCTCAAGAAAAAATTTTGAATGGACTTTTGTACTACTAATATATTTTATCAATATTTTTTATGCAGTGAGTAATGAACACAACACTAGTAATAATTTCTAAATCATTGTTATAAACTTGGACTGATATTTCTTGGGAAACAAAGGGTTAATATAATGGAATGGAAATGGACCAATCACATTTTTTCTTTTCAATGGTATCTGGGTAAATCAGTGACTCCCCCTGCAGCGCTGAACTAAAAGAAATAGTTTAAGTAGAATAGCACGGCTGGTCCGGCCAGACCCGGAGCCCGCGGCCGGGCCCGGCTCACGGAGGCTCGGACACGTTGCATCTCTCATGGTCAGAAAAAAGCGAAAAAAGTGTAAAGAAAAGACGTCAAACTTAAAGAAACGCTCGCGGTGGACTTTTTCAAAATAAAAACCAGTGAGAAACAGATGTTTACAATTAAATAAATAAATAAATAATAAAATCTGCGTTAACGGCGTTAAAATAATTGTCCGCGATAATGACTTATTTAATTAACGCAAAATTAACGCGTTAACATGCCCAGCCCTACAAAAAACACAACTCCAGGTCTGTTTTTGATGAAGTAACATTATAACATGACTAAATACTCACAGAAGTCACGTTTGTATAATATAAGACCCTTAAGTAAGAGCACTGGGCTGCTTCTTTTTGGTTTCATTTTGACACTTTCGTACTTTTAAAAGCCATTAAATTATCAAACTTTTTGGTTGGGGGTCCATCACATGCTTGTTTCTGCCTGGAATGTTCCACAGTATGACATTAAACAGCTCTACTTTACATTTATTAAATAACAATTGGTTGCATTGCTCCAAAAATACCTAGAAAAACAAATATTCTGACTGTGAGCGGGGTCGCCTGTAACTCGGTCTTCTTTGGTCTCCATGAAGATAGAAAGCCTCAAACATCAAACGTGTGAATGAAAAAAAACAAAAACACAACTCCAGATATGTTTTTGAGGAGGTAACAACATTATAACATGACTTAAAGCTCACAAGAGTCAATTTTGTGCAATATAGGACCATTAAGATTCTTTCATTCTTCCAGTTTGTCTGGAGCTACACAGCGCTGCGAGACCCATCCATAGGTCTTCATCTTGACCGTCTTGCTGTGAAATGTGAGTGACAGCTTCCACCTAATAATAACACTTGTTTCTGTTACTTGGTCAAAATAGTCACTACTTTTTAATTCTATGTCAAGAAAATTATTTTAATGTCATTTAAGTGTTATTTCAGTAGTGACAATTTGGTATTAGGGATGGGCAATCGATTACATTTTCTTAATCGATTGTCAGGAGAATTAAAGATTCAACGTTTTTATATTAAAAGTATCATCATTATTATTACTATTATTAATCTGCTTAAAAATAAACAACATATAAACCATAACCGCTATAGAGCCACTGTTCTGCCCCCAGTGGAGAATATTTCTGTTTTGAGTTTATCTATTTTGTCCACTCTGAGCTACCTTAGCCGCCTTATTGTTCTTGACTTTTCAACTTGCAAGTGTTTTATTCCTGTAAACTGTCTTTTGGCCCATGATAAATATCTGTCTGTGAGTACTGTAATGTTATGACATGCTAACTCACTCTATGGGGCACTTTGGGTTGTTTTATAGTTTGAGATTCCTGATAAAATTGAAGATGCTAGTAGCGTTAGCATGTCTATGGAGATTTCCATTGATGTTAGCATGATGCTAATGTTATTGTTAATATTGTGCATATATTGAATTGTTGAGTTGCTCTACGTTGTTTTATGTAGCTCTGCTTGTTCTTTGTTCATTTAAATGTGAAGACATAATTGTAATATGCATTTATTTTTTGTATGTTACAGTTTTACAATCAACCCTTCAGTAAATGTCCAAAACAACAAGAAGTTTCCTGGGTGCTTATTGAGGACACTGTTCACTATCTGTAAAGCTCGTTCCGAAACACTAGTGGAGGCAGAATAGCTACATCAGCCTGTTTGAGATTATAATGTGTTTAATTCAGCTTTGACACATTTGTTTACGTTTTACAGAAATGAAACTTAAAACCACATGGCTCATCTGTATAAACTATAAGCGCTGAAAAAAACAGCTCTTTCCTTGTGCTCCTGTTGTACTAAAGAACACGACTCAGTGGAATATGAGTGTTCTCTCTGTGACAGGGGGGTGATGACGATGATGATGATGATGGTGAGTCTGTTCTGTGTGTGTGTCGTGTTGGAGATGGTTCATGTTTTCAGAGATCAGACGTGTGCAGGTTTAGTGCAGCTCTTTATTTAACATCATTTCACTCACTTTATTTATGTTTGTCACTTTATTTATTTTGGCTTCTGTTGTGAAGAAAAGACTGAAAAGTGTTTGTCTTTTTGGACTAGGAATGGGCATGATTAATCGATTAATCGATAATTGATCATTAAGAATTTCATCGAATACGTTAATTTTAATCGACAAATCGAATGTAGGTTGCTGTGCGTAGCGTGACCAAACAGGTCTGTACATGTGTCTCTGCACTCAGAAGGAGCGAGCAAACACAAACAGTCTGTCAGTCTGCAACGTACCGAAGCACAAATGTGTATTTAACGATGATTTGTACAAGAAATTCCACGCTTTCCGTTGCGTTCGGGACAAGTGTGAGTCCATGTGCACAGTGAACAAAGCAGCACAGATGTTTCTGTGTCCAGTGGGAAAAAGTTTTACCAGGTGAGAGTCGCGCAATGTCGATGACGAGTCTCCACCTCCCGCCCCTGTACGGTGTCCTGGTTTTGACAAACGCAAATATGGTCACACTAACCTGTATTCACCTGAATCATGTCTTTTAATCCAACAGAAATTGACCGCATCAGCGACACAAGAGCTGTAGTTTTATCTTTGCTGAGTTTATGCAAATTAGCGATGCGGTTTTAAGTTTCGTTTCTGTGAGAGTTGCACAAAACTGAATTAAACACAATATAATCTAAAACGGATTGATGTGGCTCTAGAGTCGTTACGGTTTATATGTCGTAAAGTTGAATTTATTTATGCAGATTAGTAGTGCAGATAGTAATAATAATGATGATCATTTTAATATAAAAATGTTAATGATTAATCGATAATTTAAGATTAAGAAAATTTCATCGAATGCCCATCCCTATTTTGGACACATGCGCACTCAACTTCATGTTGCAGTAACCGGGATACTGTGTTTACATGCACCATGACAAAACCGGGATACTCAAAAAACCCCGATCATACCCGGGACACTGATGTCCATGTAAACACACTCACTGAGCGGTACAGTGTCTCCAAGGAGCCAGAGCCAAAATGTGGGACTGTGAGGCACAACTCCAGTGTTTGTGTCAGACGCAGCAAGCTACATTCAGTTTGTCGATTAAAAATGAATGTGATCGACAAAATTCTTAATGATCAGTTATCAATTAGTCGACTAATCATGCCCATCCCTATTTGGTATAATGGTTTGATAGGTGTCTTGGCTGTGTGGGAGAAAAAAGTCTGTATTGTATTTACGATGCTACAAAAACATTAAAAAAAACAACAACAGCTGAGCAGATTTTTATTTATTTATTTATTCATGGGTTTTTTTATTATCTAGTATAAAGTCTATTTCAGCTCCTTGTTTTTGTAATTTGCATATCCATTTTAAATCCATCTACGCTTGATTTCAATTATGCAACATCTGCCGTGACATTACCACATTTTACGTTAAGACCCCGATGCAACCCGCAAAACAAAACAGCTTTGATATTCCATAATAGAGGTGCGTAGGTGTCTCTTCCGAGTCTTTTTCTTATTGTAGCCTCCAGTCAATTAATCTGCGCACGCGATACAGAGAAGAACAGAGCAGCGCAGACCCCAACTAACCTTCAAACAGTCCCTCTGTGTGCGCAGCTCCCAGCCAAACGCAGAGCCAAATAAAGTGGCATTTTAATTAAGAGGAGCATGGGCAGAGCGCTAATACCTGCAGATGACATTTGAGAAGGAGGGAGAGGCAGGCTGGAGTCAGGAAAGGGCCAGAGACAAAGAGATGACAATTGTAATCTTCAAATCTGGATAAATAGACAGTAGTGGTTTTCTCAAACATGAAAATGAAAATAGTTTGAGAGGAAAATAATAGTTTGAACAGGGCACTTACTAAAATAAAAGCATGCATGGGTCCACACAAAACAAGAGGCACAAAAATATATTACAATACAATAACAATATAAATTTCCAATACATTACTGAATACTGATAAAAACAAGGGGATTGCTTTTTCTCCTTGTGGTTTAAAGGAACAGTATGCAAGATTTTGATTTTCAATTTCATAAATACGACCTTGCAGTGTCCACAAATACAAGGTAATTCAGATCAAATATCTTTGCTTGATTACAAAAACATTGGACATGATAGCCCATTTATTTTAGCCAGGCTGGCGCCACCTAGTGCCTCCGCTCAATTTCATTTCTTTCCAAGGTCGTGGAAACAAAATACACTAGACGGTTCGCAAAAACCCCGGAAGTGTGAATTCGTGCACCAGACAATCAGCGAAGAGTCATACATTCTGTGTTGGCAACAAAGCCGGAACAAAGAGAATGTTTGTTGAATTTTCTCAAGGGGAAAGACGTTATTGCCCTTCTTCCTACGGGATTTGGGAAAAGCTTAATATACCATGCAGCGGCTTATTGACCAACCTTATAGCCGATTGGGAAGATCAGAATGGGTCCTGGGGTTGTAGTTTGTGACGCGCATGAAGGCTACTGTAAACTAATACGCTGGGATCCAGAATGCGTTTTATTAACAGACATACAGCTATCCCAGTGCAGAGAAGAAGATGGATAGAACCAGTTGGAAAATAAAGGGTGAGTAACGAGAAAGAGTGGAGGTCAACAAAAATTACAGTTACCCAGCCCTGACCCTCAGTCAAAGCTGGGTAACAGGTAAGTGCACACTTTTAAATCCTTCCATAGGCACACATGTACGTGCACCTGCCCCGCCCCCTCTGCACCAGAGCAATATACCCACACCCTCAACCACACCCTGCACCAGTCCTGTCTCCTACATACCAGTTAGCCCCATTAGTGGCGCATTACATACGTCACGACCAAATAGCAGCGATTGGTTAAATTTAAAAAAGTACCCACCTACCGTCGAGCAAATTAATTCTAACATTGTGAGGTCAGACAGTTTGTACAGAAGTGAAACTGGCTGATGACTCAGGCTACATTTATTTATGTTTTTTATAAAATTTCCATTGTGGTTTAATAAACTTTGTCTAAGTTTAGTCGAAGTCTAAGTTTAATTATCCTATCAGAAAGTAGAACGAGCCTTATGAGTCATCTGGATTGCAAGGTTCAATGCAGAAATCCAGTTGGTTTAAACCTAAAATGCGTCTCTCTGATTTGAATGGTCACTAATTAAACCCCAGAACCTGCAGCCAAACATGAATTAGTGCTAGTTTAGCCTCTGCAGCTCAGTGAGTGAATTCTGGAGGTTCTGAGCTTTAGCATGAGGCCTGTTCATAAACTGAGAATGAGAAAAATGTCTAGATGTCCAGGTTTAAACACTGGAAACCGAGGTGAAGTTGTGATTGTAGTACTTCTTTTTAAAACAACGAGGCTACGTTTATATGATGACGTTCTGAACAGAAGATGCAAACGTGGCGTTGCATCTTTACTTTTTATTCTGCATTTAGACGAGCGTTTTTGGGAGGAAATCTGCGTGCATACAGTGACGCAAAAGTGTCTGGAATTCAATTGTGTACTTAAAGCAACAAGGGCATCGCTGGTCAGACAGAAGTTTTCACGCCGCTCATTTTCATCAGCTACTCCTTCCACAAAGTCGTCCCACCATCGACTGGTTCTCCAGGTCTCGTCCATAACCGTCTGACTCGCCTGCGACGAACTAATGCATCCAGATTTTGACAGAGGTGATTGTAGATCCTTCTCTGTTCACTAATAGTAGAATTTTAAATAACACAACAATCGACACACAGTTCATGATTTTAATATTTCGTCCCTCCAGCTGTCTCTGTCACTCCTCTGTCGTTTTCGGGCGAGTTCAAGGAAGTGCACGCTGTTGTACGGTCATTCTCCGTCATTCAGGTTCCTCAAGGCATCACTGCAGATTCTGTACATTTGTTGGGAGCCTCCTGTAAGTTTATCCAAAAGTCTGACGCATGGAAATGATCTGACACGTTTGTTTCTGTGTACTGTATGCATGTGACGTAAACGTGTACGTGACCTGAGTACATCTGACCAGAGTTTTGCGTCTTGGGCAGTGAAGACGGAAATGCTACGGCGGAGCGTATTCAACTTTTCCACTCTGGAGGGAGGTTTCAGATTTTTGCTTTTTTAAGCCCCAAAAACACCGTCACCTTCTAAACAAGAGGCACTTCCGATAAAATATTTTGTCGTTTTTATCTGCAAGTGTTCACATATCTGCAAAATTTCTCGCTAATTTAGTCAAACAAACTTAAAATACACGTAGTCAATATCTTATTTATCTTTGCACTGCTTCTACTGCACAAAAAGAGCACCAAAGTTGGACGTAGATACTTTGACTTTTCAACCTCAATATTTAATCTGGATTCAGGAAACTTTATCCCGCATTTTATCTCACATTATCGACAAACTGTAAATTTTTTGTCACATTTAATCAGCCAAAATCCAACATGCTTCAACCAAGGAGATACACTGAATCCGGACTACACATTTGCATTCTCTTTTCTCAGTAACCTTTAAGCCGGCGCAGTTTTCCTCCGTGTCTGCATCCTTCGCTACGACCTGACATCACCACGGCAACGCGAGGTCCCCTAATGCTCACAATTACCCAACCAAATCTGCTCAAAACGCTGTGTTTGATTAAATTATAAACCTTAAGTCAACACAAAATTTCCTTGCTACACACTCACTGACACCCAGACGCTTTTCTGATAATCACACGGCAATTTGAAACAATCCCGCCACAGTCAGCTTTCATTACCGTGCAAATGTGTTCGGTAAATTGTCAAGGAAATAATTTGTAGACGTTTCGATTTGTGTTTTTTTGTTTTTGTCTGTTTCGTAGCTCGTGGTGTGCGTGATTTTGTGTTTGGAGGATTAGTTGGAGCAGAGAAGAGGCTACAAGGTCAGAACATCTACACTGAAAACATGCCCTGAGAAAATGAATATCTGGCCGTAAACTCAGGATTTTAATCTCGATTCAAGTAGTTTTGAGCAAAAGCTTATGTGGTGTACAATGTTTATGACTATTACAAGAAAACTGAGCTTTTTTCAGTACAGTCTGTTATTTTACAATCTGCTGCTGTAGTTGTGTCATATAAAATCTATAGGACCCGAAATACAAATGTAAACAATAAAAAAGAAAAGAAAATTCACTCTCTTTCATACAAAACACACAGCAAACATGTATAAACAACTTTTGGGACATAAAAATGCTTAATTTAGGGCCTTAGCTACAAAAGTGCAAAATATCAAGTCTGTAAGTAAACTCAAAATATCCTTATTGCCTCAAAACAAAACAAAAAAAGTGCAATCGCCCATTTACTTTCCAGGTCAGTCATGGAAACAGCTCGTGTCAGATCCAGGGCACAGAGCCACATCACTTCCTGCATTTTTCAAGGTGTTTATCACATTTGGATTTGTACATATGGACGGAAATAAACGGTTCAAATAAAAATAGCAAGGGATGCCCAATTACTGTATTTTCCGCGCTCTTCAGCATCCAACCCCATCAAAAAATGACTGCGTGCCCCACAATCCAGAGCGCCCTATACACGAATCCACTCTGGTGTCCCAGCACGACTTCAGTAAATTACAAAGCCGCACCACCCGCAGAGCACGCAAACACACACGGGGCAGACAGCGACCGTGCAACGAAAAACACCCACAGCCACACTCATCACTCCACACCGACGAGAAATTGAACGGAGGAACGAACCGAAAAAGCGAGCGCAATGTGCCACTTCTAGACACAACTGAACAACTGAGTCACTGCGAACACGCCGACAATCCAGCGGTCCCAGACGCCACAACTGAACAAAGCCCAGAGTCACCGTGAACGCACCAAACAAAGTCCCACTGACCCATCCAACTGTTGTGTTTCGTTTAAAGTCCGGTGCGGTTTATTTGTGAAAAAAGTTTGAAAATAGACCATTCAGTGACCGTGCGCCTTCCTAATAGTGCGGAAAATACGGTACACAAACCAAGGTGTGTAATTTTCCATTTATTTGTGAAATAACTGCACTTAGAGCGGATTTTCCAATTGTTACGAACACAGACGCTCAGAGCAGTCGACCATTTTGACTCACTACACTCTTTGGCAAAGTTTGGGCCAATCAAAATGGACGGAGCGAATGCGTTTGGCGGAAACAAAGTAAGGTTCTATTGGACACTCGTAAGTATAATGCCGGAAATATGCTCAAAAAGCCAAAACTCTCTTAAAAGTAAGCTCCTGTCTTTTATGGTTGGTAAGTTATGCGCGGTTATATAAAACATATTCCCAGGTATCATATATGTCACCATTGGGTTAGAAAGATTAAATTAAAGTATTACATATTACGCTACTTTCTGATCTATGTTGTTTCTTGTTTCATTCACACATGTTTAACACACAAAGTCATATTTAGGCTGAGTTCTCTCAAATAGAAAACACTCTACTCCACTTTGTGATGTCGTAGTAACACAGAAAGTGTTTTTAAAGTCCATGTGAATGATTTCAGATCTGGAATTGCTTAATCTCTACTGAACAAAAGGTAAAATGAGCTGTTAAATTGAAAACTACTGCTACACGACATCACAAGTTAGAGCAGAGCATTTTGAGCTTTTGAGATTTAGAGAAAGACCCAGGACACGCTGGAGGGACTATGTCTCTGGGCTGGCCTGGAAACGCCTTGGGGTCCCCCTGGAGGAGCTGGATAAAGTGTCTGAAGTGGAGGAAATCTGGGAGTCCCTGCTTAGACTGATGCCCCCGTGACCCAGCCGAGGACAAAACGGGAAAAAATGAACGGAGATGTAAACAGACTAATAATAAAGGATTACTCAAACGTGTGTGAATGAAACAAAACACAACTCCAGGTCTGTTTTTGAGGAGGTAACAACATTATAACATGACTAAAAGCTCACAAGAACCAATTTAGCTTAAAATAGGACCTTTAAGTAACAATCCAAACTTGTCAATGGGATAAGTGTAGACAAGGTTATATAGAAGAATGAGTTCACTTAAAGATTGAACGCTCCATCAAGTGGTGAAGTGTCTTAGGTGCACCACATGTGCATATCAAACATTGAATTTATAATATTTGTTTGAATATTGTTTAATGAAGTTACACATTGAGTGCGTATACATGCACATCAATAACCCGGGTAAGATTGGCTTTTTTGAGTATCCCAATTTCTTGATGGTGCATGTATACGCAGTAACCCGGTTTCAGTATCCCAGTTATGGCAGTAACCTGGTTATTAGAAACCGGGTTACTGTAGCTGGTTTATTCCGATAGTAACCGGGTTACTTGTGGCATGTAAACGCAGTACCCCGGTTACTGCAACATAAAGTTGAGTGCGCATGCGTCCAAAAGACACTTTCCAGCCTTTCACCACAACAGTAACGACATAAATAAATTGACCAACATAAATAAATTGACCAACATAAATAAAGTGACCAAACGAGTGAAATGACTGTAAAAACCTGCACACGTACAATCTGCACTGGTACGACCTGCACTCGTGTGATCGCTGAAAAACTAAAACATGAACTGTCTCCTATACTCTATACGCACCGAACAGACTTAACATAATTAGCGCCTCTTTTGTCACAAAAAGAACACACATAATCCACTGAGTCGTGTCTTTTAGTCCGAAAGAAACTGATCGCATCAGCGGCACAAGGAGCAGCTGTTTTTATCACCGCTAACAGTTTATGCTAATTAGCCAAACGGTCTTAAGTTTCGTTTCTGTAAAACGTAAACAAATGTGATCACAGCTGAATTATCTGATCAAACGGGCTGATGTGGCTCTATAGTGTTTATGGTTTATATGTTGTAAAGTTGAGTTTATTTATGCAGAAGATTTCAATGAAGAATCTGTTGGTTTGATGTGTGCAGTGGATTGTGGGATATCCCGTAGCTCCTTAGCTTCTTATGCTAAAGGAGCTCACGGTTTGTATTTTTCCTGGTTTATGAAATTGATTTAAGTTAATTTTTGCGCTTGCGCATTTGTAAGATTATGTCAAGAAACCGGGATACTCCATTTGATCATGTATACTTTCCCAGTGCGCATGTAAACGCAGTAACCCGAATACTGACATAACCGGGATATGGCTAATAACCGGGATACTGATGTGCATGTATACGCACTCATTGAGTTAATGCTCAAATACTGAAATCTCATATATGTTACAAGATACTGTATGTAACTTCCTGCTTGTTAAAACCATACTTCGGAACATTCTCTGTGGAGATAGATAGGTTTTATGCTATACTGTAGAAAATTATATATAAGGAACAACATTTCCATGGAAACAAGCAGGTAAAGTCCAGTAAAAGTCAGGTTTGTGGAGATGCAAGCCCACTAATGGTCAGGACAAATTTTTTCTATATGTTGTTACAATAAACAAAACAAAAAATAATAATAAAACATTTGCATTTTTTTTTTTTCTTTTTAAAAGTTAAGAAACCTATAGAGCAGGGGTCACCAAACTTTTTTTTCTCTGGGGGCCACTTTATCGCTCCTGACTGTGAAGGGAGCCGGGGTCGAGTAGGCAGACAAAGAAATACATGCTGTCTTCTATCGTTTGCCCTCGCAAGCCAGCATACTCTTTCTGGCGGGTTTCGTAGTGGCGGCGAATGTGAATTATATTTGAAAGCCGCCACACTTTCTTTACATATCAGACAAACTCTCCTCTGATGGTGCTCTCTCAACTGGTTCGCCTGTATTCAGCCTCGTGTTTTACTGTGTGTGGTTTTATGTATTTTAGCATGTCAGTAAGTGTGTGAGCGCGTGTGCATGTTTGTGCGTGTGTGTGTATATATGTGTGTGTCAGGGTTGTTTGGTTGTGTGGGGTTGGGCAGCTGTAGGGGTTGGGTAGGTGGGTGGGCGGAAGGAAATGTGGGATTGTTTTTAATCACTGTAAAGCACTTTGTGTTACATCCTTGTATGAAAAGCGCTTTATAAATAAAGTTTGATTGATTGATTGAACTGCACGGTCCAACACTGAACAAAAAAAAAAAAAAGGTCATCCACTGTTCTTTGAAAACTCGGCACTCTCTGTCAACCTTTTTGTACTTTAACTCTTTCCCCCCTGGACGCCTACTAGGTACAACCTATACATATGTTACTAGTTCTACCCATAGAGCATAACTGCATAAAAGAAAACAGACTTCCACGAGTGATTATAAATGATTTTTACACTCATGAACTTAATTGTAACACAGACATATTTGTATCTCTGGAAACCTTAGACTCTGAACTCTTCATTTATGGATGTTTAAATGTGATTCAACTCATTTATAGGTGTATAACAGCTCACTGAAAATGAGAGTTTACCTGGTCAGGTGCAAAGCTCGAAAACAAAAAACTACATTCAGCATCTGATATCTGCATGTTCTGAGTACTATATTCATAAAAAAATAAAAAAAAAATATACTTTGTCAAAGTATTTCAACAGATTTCATATCACCAGATACAGTATAGCCAAGTGTACACCTGTTTTTACCTGTTGTACACCTGTGTGCACCCAATTAATTTTTTTCCATTTAACTTATTCAACTCATTTAGCTTATTCAACTTATTTTATTTATTCAACTCTTTTAGCTTATTCAACTAATTTAGCTTATTATAATATAATAATATAATAATAAAACTCAGTGTGTGTCCAGTATTTGTCATCTTGGCTATTTTCTCGTGCGCAGAGCTCCACATGAGCGTTTTTCCTGTAGCGATTCTGTTATACATCGCATCTTGGAAAAAAAGACTGAAATATTTTAAAGGACTCACCTGAGCAACATCCAGATTTCAGGGCAATTTTGGTTCATAATCGAGTATAAAGCTCAGATAGTTTGTTCGGACATCGCAGGACTCCACACAGACGCATCAGCGACATTCTCATCTTCTCCCCGAAAGTCCGTCGCTGTCGCTGTTTTCCACTTTATAATCAACTTCAACATCATCACTTTGAAATCTATAAAAGTCACTTTCTCTAAACTTATCCATAAAACACGTCCGCTCCTCATTATTTCTAAAACTCTGCGCCGCAGCGCCGCGATCTTTCCATTGCACGTGTTTCGTGTTGTGTTTTTTCCGGAAGCTACCATCGTCACTATTTCGATTAACTTCGGAAAAAATCGGCGAAAACATATCCTTGAATCCTATTGGTCAGTCTAGTGTGGGTTGTAGTGGCCCCCACCGATCACAGTCTCTGTTTAAATGTGAAAAACCGAGCCGTTTCTAAAGGTCGTCAAATCTCGTCTTTAGTGATACGGCGGAGGTGTCAAAAGTCGTCATTAAGGGTTCAGGGGGGTCGTCAAATGTCGTCTTCATGGGGGAAAGAGTTAACACTCGCCACTTTGCTGTCCTTAACTGCACTACAGAACTCTGCGCGTGCGTCGACTGTCACTGTTTGATGTTGAGTTTGTCAGGTGACGAAAATTCTACGGGAAATGCAAATCCGTCATATAATAATTTAAATATAAATAAGATAAGATAAGATAAGATAATCCTTTATTGTCTCCCATGGGAGAAATTTGTCTTGGGACAGGGGGTAACATGTTTTATCAAAAAACAGGACAACACAACACAAAGCAGCACATAAACAAACACCATAAAACAAAGTAAATATGAGACCAAGTATGACCACGAGTGATGCACCAACAGGACCCTTAAATTATCCTTAACAGGCCCTTGCATTCTTCTGTTCTATTAATTATTGCACATTCCCTAAGCCTATGTGCAGTTTTAGTTATAATTATTGCACATTCCCTAAGCCTATGTGCAGTTTTGATTGCACATTCCCTAAGCCTTTTATAATAATTTTTTAATTAACTGCATTATCTGAGTTTAGCAGTTTAACAGCTAGTGGCACAAAAGAATGTTTGAATCTGTTCAGTTTACAGTTTGGGACCCTGAATACTTCATATAAATATCATTTCTTAATTGGAAAAAAAAAATAAAAAATACAAGATGCAGACATGTTATTATTTGACAAAAAGTAATAAAAAAATGCCATCATAGGGCCAGTTCAGAGGGGCTGAAGGGCCGTTAAAGTGGCGTGGAGGGCCAGAGTCGGCTCGGGGGCCTTAGTTTGACGACCCCTGTTTTAGAGTGACTCCTTTTTAGAACTTTTAAAACTTTTTTAACTCCATTTTTCCTTCAAAAACGTTCACCTAATGCATGAAAAACTGTGATGAATATTTAACAAAGGCACAGAATAATTAGAAAATCAATAAAACCATATGCATATACTCCTGGAAAGCTGGATCCGTGAGAAGAATGTAACCTCGAGAATTCCCCCTTGGACTGTAGCTCATACGCTCATATATATTTATAAAGGCATATATTCACTTTCATATCCGAGGTGTTGTGATCTCTGAGGTAATAACATCGCAATAATCTAAAAGGAAACAAGCAATAAGGTGTGAGAGGATTACAGGGAGCATTTACATTCTGTGTTGTCATCTCCTTTATGAAGCGGTGGTGCAGTGTGGAAGCATTGGCCTGATAACCAAAGGGTTGCAAGTTCAGCAGCAGCTCCTCAAACGCATTCAGAAAGCACCAGATACAGATACAGAAGCCACCTCAGATCTTAGCTTTTATTTCATTATGTTTTTTGGTCCAGATGCTCTTCCTGACAAAGCAACCACTGTAAATGGAGTGGACAATGTGAGTGAAGTGTTCAAGGTTTGAGGGTGACAACTTAACCCACTACCAGTGTTGGGAAGGTTACTTTTAAAATGTATTCCCCTACAGATTACATACCCCAAAATGTAATTTGTAATGTAATCCATTAAATTATTTAAAATGAGTAACGTAATCTGAATACTTTGGATTACTTGATTTTCTGTAGAGAAGCAAAGACTCGGATATCTTCACATAAGATGTTTTGTCTGCTTAAAAGAAAATAAAAAGTCCAGTCTTTCCTTAACCGTATTAAAAATATTATTGATAGAATGGTTTCGTCCTGTTAAATCCTGTTTTAGTCCTGTTTTAGTACTGGTTTAGATCTAGTTTAGATCTGGTTTAGATCTAATTTAGACCTGGTTTAGATCTAGTTTAGACCTAGTTTTAGACCTGGTTTAGACATGGTTTTAGACCTGGTTTAGACCTGGTTTTAGACCTGGTTTAGACTTGGTTTAGATCTAGTTTAGATCTAGTTTAGACCTGGTTTAGATCTAGTTTAGACCTGGTTTTAGCCCTGGTTTAGACCTGGTTTAGTCATGGTTTAGTCCTGGTTTAGACCTGGTTTAGACCTGGTTTAGATCTAGGTTAGACCTGGTTTTAGTCCTGGTTTAGACCTGGTTTAGACCTGGTTTAGTCCTGGTTTAGTCCTAGTTTAGACCTGGTTTAGTCCTGGTTTAGTGTCCGACAATGAATGGAATTACTAAAAAAAAAAAGGGGGATTTAGGCCAAAATGTGAAAACAGGAACATGTAATCCATTTATTTCAACAAAGTAACTGTAATCCAATTACCACTCATTGAAACAGTAACTGTAACTGAATACAGTTACTCATAATTTATACTCTGATTACGTAACTCTGGTACATGTAATCTGTTACTCCCCAACACTGCCCGCTTTTTTTTTCTTTTTTCGTTTTTATTTCGAGTTTGTGCCAAGAGAGAAACAATAATCAACCATACTACATATACACTGTAAACAACAGAAAAGCACATTTCTTGAAAAGGAGTGGGAAAAAGAAAAAACAAAAAACAAAAAAAAAACAGAATGTATGGCTCTTCACTGATTGGCTGGTGCCCAGACTCATACTTCTGGGGTTTTTATGAACTGTCTAGTGTTTTCCAGTTTCTGACCTAGTCGCTGGAGAGAAATGAATTTGAGAGGAGGCACTAGGTGGCACCAGCCTGGCTAAAAATTTCAGTATCATTGAGGCAAAAAAGTGTATTTGTATGTACATATCCTTATGGCAGTATTTAAAAGTTCACTATGTAAATTTTCTGATAGAGGATGTGCTTCTTGCAGAGGACCTCTCAAAGAAAACATCTGAGAGTCAAAGTTACTCTAGTCAGACAGAAACTGGACTTGTTACTGAACATAAGAGAGTCTTTGGTTGATTCTCCTAAACCAGGGGTGTCAAACATAAGGCCCGGATCCGGCCCTCCAAGACCTTTAATGTGGCCCTCAGCTGATTTTCTACTAAAATATTTTAATTATATTTTCTATTAAAATATTGGTAATTTTCTGCGTCGCTGAGCATAGCAGCGTCTCCAGCGTCTCTGTGCGTGGCCCCTCCCACCAGAGCAGCACAAATGAAGACTTGTCTCTTTCCAAACGCTCTTAAAGGACGATCGTTTTGACTGTTGACCGTGACACCCTCATCAACAAAATGTCAAAAATGACAAAAGTCCAAAAGTATAAAAAATTATAATATTTTGTAAAAGAAAAAGTTCATCAATTAAAAAATATTTCTGTAATAGATTTGCGTTTCTCTGCACAAATATTTGAACTTATTGTTATTTTTGGGGTTTATATGACCATGAGTTTTCTGATCTGGCCCCTTTGGGATTAAAGTAGGTTGGATACGGCCCCCGGACCAAAATGAGTTTGACACCCCTGTCCTAAAAACAAACTCGAGAAGGTGCAGGAGACTGTCCACATACAGGAGCAAAACTAATCCAAAGAGAGGCTCCCAACAGCCACTCAGCCCCTTTCAAAAGTCCAAGACCACGGCCTCCTCAAGTGAAGGACAAACCACCAGTGAGGAGGGACCTGAAGAGCCACAACAACAAGATCAAAACACCAGCACCAAACCAGCAAAGAACAAGAGCCGCTGAACACGACAAGAAGAAGACATTCAAGTCCACGAGTCTTCACACATGACATCTCCACCCTCTCAGACCAACAAGAGGAAACTGTATCTCTGGTATCAGGACAACCCATGTGACCAAC
Source organism: Boleophthalmus pectinirostris (assembly GCF_026225935.1). Lineage (NCBI taxonomy): Eukaryota > Metazoa > Chordata > Actinopteri > Gobiiformes > Gobiidae > Boleophthalmus > Boleophthalmus pectinirostris. The sequence goes on along the minus strand of NW_026571515.1, from coordinate 10,572,760 downwards.
CATGTGACTTGTGGGCACTAGATGACACCTCTAATGCTCTAATAAAAATGCAAGAAAAATATTCTAATCTCGGTATGATCAATATATCTAATCTCCTGAGAATCACTTTGTAGTCCACCTTGTGAAACATAAAAGAGGAGTTGATCTGACAAACAGTGATAAAAAAACAGCTTATTACTGGCTGGTTTGAAGCTGTGTGATTAAATTATTATATTTCTACATTTTAAACCCTTTATTTGTCCCTCATGTTGCGTTATGTGTGTTAAGAATGACATTTTTTTTATTATAACTTAATGTAACTCAATGCGAAAGTTTGGATTTGAACTGTGCCGTGCTCACTTCACATCAGAGACGAGAAAACAGTCTGCCACAGTCTGTGAGGTAAGGAGAGAAAGAAAGGAGAGAGAGAGTAAAGGGAGAAAGAGAGCGTGAAAGAGACAGAGGGAGAGATCAAGGGAGAGAAGAGGGGGAAGAAGAAAGATCGAGAAGATAGAGCGAGAGGGAGGGAGAGACTTTAAAGAGAGAAACAGAGAAGAGGATGAAGAGAGGGACTGGAGAGAGAAGAAGGGAAGAGAGAGAGACTGAAAGAGACAGACACAGAGAGGGGACAAAGGGGACTGAGAGAGAGAAGAAGCAAGCGTGACAGAGAGATGTATCCAACTAGGCCTGTAACGATAATCAATAAATCAATGAACTGCACGATAACTTTTAATGAGCTTGATAACTTTTCAGCCCGTGATCATTTCTATTTGCATGCTTGTTTGTTTTCCTCGTCTCTCTCTCTACCAAAGAGACTGAATGTCAAAAGGCTTCTATCGCTCTCTACTGACTCCTCTCTTCTGCTTAGTGTAACGACGCTTGAACCAACGCTGGGGACCCATATTTTAAAAGTCACAAACCTTCATGATCCGAGTCAATAGACATTATTCGTAAATCACAAAATAAAGGTGGAGTTGACCATTAGGATCAGGATATTTTATTGTTGACTGAGTGATCGTGTCTCTCTGAACAATAAGTATCACTCAAGTTTAAAAAAATGAAATTGAAGCAGCAATAAAAGGATCCATAAGTCGCCTATTTGGACATTAAATGTAGCCTATTTATTTTTCTTTTCAACATTCAATTGAACCAGCGATACTGGAACAAAATAATGAGATAGGTGGGCCTGTTTGGTTTTTTGTAGCACGTTCTATTCTGGTGTGCAGGAGGAGAGCGCAGCACGTATATTATGTCAGAACTGTATGTTGCAGATCTACATGCAGATCGTGACAAGGCGACCCAAAAAAAAAAAAATCTCTAGCAACCCACCTGAGGGTCACAACCCAGTCTTTGGGAAACAACAGTATAGACGGATTATTTATCAACACAGCAGATACGCGTGCAGCCTGAGTGCAGAAAGCGTCAGAACCAAAACAGTTCATCGCCGTGTGACAAAACAAGTCACGATGCCAAATCAACACGAGTGCGTGGGATACGTCTCAACGGGTTTATGCGTCAAACGCAGCGAGCGCACAAACGACGAGAAGAACTGTCTCAAACCCAACAGCCGACAAACACCCAAACCCATCGACACAACTAGTCTAGCGGCCGGGAGAGCCCGAAATCCCACAAGACACCGACATGTAACCAGACAAGACAACGGCTCCATTCACAGAAGACATAAGCAGCAGAGCACAAAGTGACGCAGTCTGACAATCCCATGGATCTAATCCCTGTATAAAAAAGTGGACGAAGCGAGGAGCCAGACACTATATTATGAATAGCATTTTTTTGACGGACAAACTAGAGAAACAGGATCCTGTGGTTTATACGAACACTTCAAGACCAAAATGATGAGGCTCACAGCAACAGCCACAGAGAGAAGAGCCACAATATTCTAATATAAATCAATGACTATAATAAATATAATTGCCCTTAAAATAACTTTTAAGGGCAATTTTGTCACAGAGACTTAATAATCAGGTTTATTTATTGTTTGTTTGATTCAACAGTGGTTCATTTTTTGTCCTTGCTGTGAGCCAGACTACATTAGGCTGTTCTTACGTTAACAGGTCTGTTTTATTTAGGCCTGTTGTTTTTGGTTGTCCTGCAGTTCCTGTGATAAATGTTCTTCAGAAAGTCGAGTTTAATGATCTGTGAAAGGGCGTGTTTGCATTTTATTCCATTGTCATTCTCAATAATTTCTTGGTCAATTAATCGTCCAGCAGATCTGTTATCGTTACAAGCCTATATCCAACAGTCTTGAACAGAATACTGCTTAGAGCTAACCATGAGGGGGGTCTGAATAGGGACCAGGAGAGATCGCTAGATGACCCAAACATGCATGGATGACATCTAAAACCTCTCCAGGCGTGTTTCTGAAAGCTCCAAAAAGCCGACTTTGCACAACACCGCCTCTTTAATGAATGGAATGACCTAATTTGCTGATGTAAACACTTAAAACTTAAATCTGTGCTAAAAAGTTCCAAGTTTACCCTCATACATCATCCTCCGAAAGTTCCTGACAGCTCATACAACATGCATTTGACCCTGCCCTTCTCAGCTGTTAACGCCGACGCTCGTTTGTTTTAATATAACGGCGTGTCAGGGGGGGCGGCAGGTGCAGGTGCAGTCCGGCTCTCGGGCCATTGATCTGTCCAGTCAGCGTACGGGACCGTCCCAGAGGAGGACCAGTCTGGGACCCATCTGCGCCGCTGTCCTCTGCATTAATAATGAGACCAATTAGCGGCGAGTGTCCACTGTCCGTCGCGCCACCTGGTCCTGCGAGCTCGGCGAGATCCGCCTCCGGACGGGCGGGTCCTCGGGCGAAAATACCAGTTTGGTCCCGGTAAACGGTGCCAGTTTAGAAGCCGTTACCATCTGTCAGCGACAAACTGGTTAAATGATGAGGTAAAAGACGGACTACGGGACTTTGAACGAGGAGGGTCCGGTACGTTCTTGTCTCCGTGGAGATGTGAGGGAGACTGAGAGACGGAGAGAGTGAGAAAGACAGAGATAAGCAGAGAGAGTGTGAAAGAGAAGGAGGGACAAAGGGAATGAGAGAGAGAAGGAGGGATGGGGAAGTATGGAGATGTGATGGAGACTGAGAGAGAAAAGAAAATGGACTGAGAGATACAGAGAGAGAGAGAGAGAGAGAGTGTGTGTGTGTGAAAGAGAAGGAGGGACAGAGAGAAGGGTAAAGAGAAAAAGAGAGAGAAAGTAGACTAAGAGAGATAGGATGACAAACGGAGAGATAGAGAAAGGAGGGGTGAAAGAGAAGGAGTGACGGAGGGAGTCAGAAAGGAGAGAAAGAGAGGAGGGGTGGAGATATGATGGAGACTGAGAGATAGCGAGAGTGACAGAGAAAGAGTGTGTGAAAGAGAGGGATGAAGGGAGAGAAAGAAGGGTAGAGAGAGAAAGGAGACTAAGAGAGATAGGAAGACAAACAGAGAGAGAGAGAGAGAGAAGGGGTGAAAGAGAAGGAGTAACAGAGGGAGACAAAGGAAGTTGGACTGAGAGAGAGAGAGAGAGAGAAAAGAGTGTGTGTGTGAAAGAGAGGGATGGAGAGAGAGAAGGGTAGAGAGAAGAAGAGAGAGACAAGAAGATAAACAGAGAGGAAGAGAGAGAAGGGGGGAGAGAGAAAAAGAGATATTGAGAGAAAGACAGACGAGGGAGCGAAAGAGAGATCGTGCGACTGTGCGTGAGAGAGAGAGACGAAAGATCGATAAGGAGAGATTGAGAGAGAGAAGGAGGGATAGAGAAAGAGTGTGTGAAAGAGAAGGAGGGAGAGAGAGAAGGGTAGAAAGAGAAAGGAGACTAAGAGAGAGATGGGAAGTCAAGCAGAGAGAGAGAGGGGAGAGAAAGGGCGAAAGAAAGACTGAAAGAGAGAGACACACGGAGGAGCAAGAGAGAGATTGTGTGCCAGAAAGAGAGAGAGATTATGAACGACTGAGAGATAGAAGGAGAGATAGAGAAAGAGACTGTATGAAAGAGAAAGAGGGAGGGAGAGAGAGTAGGAGATAGAAAGGAGACTAAGAGAGATGGGAAGATAAACAGAGAGGAAGAGAGAAGGGGAGAGAGAGAGAGAGGGAGAAAGAGAGACAGAGCGGGGAGCAAGACAGAGAGAGATTATGTGTGCTAGGCAGAGAAGGAGAAGAGAGAGCGAAAGAGAGATTAGGAGAGAGACTGAGAGATCAAGAAAGAGAGGGAGAAAGAGGCAGGGAGAGGGAGAGAGAGTGTGAAAGAGAGACAGTGGCAGAGAGAGAGAAAAAGAGAGAATATGTCTGCTAGAGAGGGAAGTAGGAGAGATATTGAGTGCGTACACATGTACATCAATAACCCGGTTATGATCGGGTTTTTTGAGTATCCCGGTTTCTTGATGGTGCATGTATACGCAGTAACCCGGTTTCAGTAACCCGGTTATGGCAGTATCCCGGTTATTAGAAACCGGGTACCTGTAGCTGGTTTATTCCGATAGTAAACCGGGTTACTTGTGTCATGTATACGCAGTATCCCGGTTACTGCAACATAAAGTTGAGTGCGCATGCATCCAAAAGACACTTTCCAGCCTTTCACCACAACAGTAGCGACATAAATAAATTGACCAACATAAATAAAGTGACCAAACGAGTGAAATGACGTAAAATAAAGAGCTGCGCTAAACCTGCACATGTACAATCTGCACTCGTACGACCTGCACTCGTACGACCTGCACTCGTGTGACGCTGAAAAGCTAAAACATGAACTATCTCCTATACTCTATACGCACGGAACACACTTACCATCATTAGCACCTCTTCTGTCACAGAAATAACACACATAATCCACTGACTCGTGTCATTTAGTCCAAAAGAACCTGATCGCATCAGCGGCGCAAGGAGCGAGTTGTTTTTTGTCGCCGCTAACAGTTTATGCTAATTAGTCAAACGGTCTTAAGTTTCGTTTCTGTAAAACGTAAACAAATGTGATCACAGCTGAATTATCTGATCAAACGGGCTGATGTGTCTACAGTGTTTATGGTTTATATGTTGTAAAGTTGAGTTTATTTATGCAGAAGATTTTAATGAAGAATCTGTTGGTTTGATGTGTGCAGTGGATTGTGGGAGATCTCGTAGCTCCTTAGCTTCTTATGCTAAAGGAGCTCACGGTTTGTATTTTTCCTGGTTTATGAAATTGATTTAAGTTAATTTTTGCGCTTGCGCATTTGTAAGATTAAGTCAAGAAACCGGGATACTCCATTTGATCATGTATACTTTCCCAGTGCGCACTCACTGAAAGAGAAATAATGAGAGACTGAGAGATAGAGGGAAAGAGAGAGTGTGAAAAGAGAGGCAGAGGGGGAGACAGAGTGTGAAGGAAAGAGAGTGGCAAAGAGAGAGACTGTGAAAGAGAGGGAGAGAGAAAGACTAAGAGAGACGGGAAGATTGACAGAAAGAGGGAGAGAGAAAGAGACTGACTGTGAAACTGTGTACGAGAGAGAAGGCAGAGAGAGAGAGAGATTGAGAAAGAGGGAGACAGAGTAGGGGAGGGAGAGAAAGAGAGACCGAGAGAGAAAGCAGAGAGAGAGACAGAGCGAAGGAGGGAGAAATGAGAAAGGAGAGACAGATACTAGGAGAGAAACAGTTGTGTGTAACGTCCTCAAACACGCATGGACGGCAAATAAAACCTCGCAAATGGTGCCAGTTTAGAAGCTGTTACCATCTGTCAACACAAATTGGATTACGAATCTGCAACTTTTTGGAACGCGGCGGGTCCGCTACGTTCTCGTCTCCACGGAGATGCGAGGGCTTTATCTGGAATGTTCCACAGTATGCAATTAAATGTACCTGTCTCAGTGGGGGACAAGCAACCAGGTGAAGTTACAGGTCAGATTTACGGAGAGGCGACCCTGCGCACAGTCACAACGGTTTTTGAAGTATTTCCGAGTAACACGCCAGTGATGAAATGAGTAATAAGTAATAGTTTAATGCCATACTGTGGAATATACGGTAGAAAAAAGCACAAAAATATGAAGAGGATTTGCTCATTTTACATAGATTTTGGCGCAGGGAAGTTGTGTGTGTGTTCAAAGTTCAGATATTAAATTGTTGTGTCCTTGGGCAACACATACAATATTAGGGCTGGGTATCATTAAGAAGTTGACGATACGATACATACCTCGATACACAGGGTACGATACAATATATTTTTCGATACAGTGCACTTTCGATTCAGTACGATTAAATGTGATATATTTGTGCCGTTACCGTATTTTTCGGATTATAAGTCGCACTTTTTTTTCATGGTTTGGGTGTTTCCTGCGACTTATACTCCGGTGCGACTTATATATTCAAATTTTCACACCGACAGCCATGAGAGGGCGCTCTAGGCCTGTGTGCCAGTATCATGCTACTACTTCTGTACCACTGTCACTTGGCGTCCTACTGCGCATGTTTCCTGCAGAAAGAGTTGCTGTCGCTGTCCCGCTGCAAGGAGTGAAATCTGCAGCTGAAAACGGTAATTGAGCAGCAGAAAGAAAGTTTGGAGTGAGTGAGAAACTTGTGAGGGACTGAGGGAAAGCGGGGATGGAGAACACAGCTTCATGGTAACTGGGAGGGTGCGTCATGAAACTTTCCTGAAGTCATTGGATGGATCGACAAAGCCTGAACTTCAGTGACACCGAAACCATCCTGTCGGGATTTAGAAAGGCTGGAATAATTACCTCCGCCAAAGAGGTTATGTTTTTGCCGGCGTTTGTCTGTTTGTTTGTTTGTTTGTTTGTGTTAGCAACATAACTCAAAAAGTTATGGACCGATTTTGATGAAATTTTCAGGATTTGTTGGAAATGTGAAAAGGAAGAACTGATTTCATTTTGGGGGTGATCCGGAAGAAATCCTGGATTCTGGATCACTTTGAAATTTTAGTTAACATTGTGGTAAATGGGGCCAAAAATTTTGTTTCTCAATATCTCGGTTAATTATTGACCAAACCCCATGAAATTTGACTCAGGGATGGACAATGGGATCCTCTTTCATATTCCAAAGGCTGATCCGGATCTGATCCAGAAGACTGATTTTATCGCAATTTATATAAAAAATGGGGGTAGTCCTTGGCGGAAGTCTGCGCTCTCTGAGTGCTTTTCTAGTTCTAACTGGAACTGATGCTGAGTCTAACGACAGCTACACAGAAGAGTTTTCAATAGATTTAGTGATTTGGAGTGAGATGGAGAGTTTGTTAAACTTGTTCTGTTCTGTTGTTTATGTTATAGTTCTTATCTGTTCATATGTGACATTAACAGTCTGTTGTTCTATTGTTTTTACTAGAACTTGTTTTTCAAGATGAAATGTCGGTTCCTGGTCTTTGATTATATCAAATAAATTTCCCCCAAAAAGTGTGATTTACAGTCCGGTGCGACTTATATATGTTTTTTTTTTCCTTCTTCATTAGCTGGTGAAGAAGCTGGTGCGACTTATAGTACGAAAATACTGTAATATGAAAAACACCCATTTTACTCATCAAAACTGTGAAAATGTCAACACAATTGTAGCTCTGACACAAAATAATATAGTAAAATATACCTAAAAATACTCTTGGCGGTATATCGATACAGCAGCCCACGATATCGATACTGTATCATCAAATAAAATTATATGATATATCGATATTTCAGTATTTTTGCACACCCCTTTACAACATCACATACTTCTCCCACAAAACTGAGCAAGGAGAACAAAGTGTAAGATTAGCAGATTTGATTGCAACTACGGACAATACTGCTCTTGTGCTGTTGAGCAAAACACATTTCATTTTCTTCCCTCTTTAGTTTCTCAATCACTCTTCACTCCTTAATTGTGTAATTTTTCTAGTGGAAGGTACGCCACCTTTTTAAACTTTAGGGCAGGAGTGTCAAACTCAAATTCACAGAGGGACAAAATTAAAAACTGGGACTAAGTCTTGGGCCAAACTAAATATTTATTGAAAAATGTCAACAACATCTGCATGTTTTCTCTTCTTTCGAGCCAGCGGTCCAGCTCTAATACATATTTGATATGATCTCGCGGGCCAAATATAATTATATCACGGGCAAAATTTGGTCCCCGGGCCTGAGTTTGACATGTCTGCTTTAGGGAGATGTTATAGCTTTGCTTGGTATGTTCCACAGTGCGGCATTAAAAGTTTATTCACCCTTTGCTTTATTAAAGGTGAGTTTATTGTTCAGAACTTCTTGTGTGAGCGGACACGCCTCTCCACCGAACTGATGGCCTTGGTTTGTCTCCATGGAGATAGTCAAGTTTAATGCCGTACTGCGAAACACCGTAGGCTGAACAGTTAACAGTACATCTAAATTGAGAGTAGTTTGCGATGTACACTTCCCAAGAAAAGTTAAACAATGCAACTTTAAAGCATAACCTCTGCACTGACAAAAATGGACACTGAAACTTATAATTTACCCGTCTGGTGGGTTTTGAAAGTTAAAAGTGAAATCGTTTAAAGTCTTCACGGTTTACGCTGTCTCTACAAGTATTGACAAACTGTCCACTTCTGCGCCGCGCACAGACTGACGCGACGAGAGCCACGCCGTCCCTTCAGGCTCCACGCGCTTTATAGCCCTTTTTGGTTTTCGTGCCGTTTTCACAATTCTCTTGCGCGCGTCCCTTTTTATATTTCCCGTATACGTGACTGTCTCTGGGCCTCTTCATTGTCTCCCTCTGTTCCTCATCATCGAGTGCACTTCACACACTGGAAATGGCTTTTAAAATGCAGAGATGAGAGAACGCTCCAGAGCTGAGAGGGAAAACAAGAGTGTCTGCGCGGCTCATCTGCACAAAACACTCTATTGTATTTCAGTGTGAGTGTGAATAACTTATGCAGATAAAGTAACACAGGTAGGGTTTAATTTAACTTGAATTAAGCTGACGTAAAACCAACCTCTCTCTTGTTACTGTGACTAGAAGCACTACCAACACTGCTTATTTATATAACCAACCAAACAATGCACACGTCATCACTGTTGGACAAGTTACTTTAAAACTGTAATGTGTTATTTATGACTTGTTACTGTCATTTCAAAGTCATTCATTACATTACAATATTACTGTGTTTAAAATGTAAAACATTACACGACTATTGCAGCACTTTAAGTTACTCTCACCAAAATAACTGTGAAGACGATGAACTTTTGCGCCGTATATGGACTAAACAAGAACTGAACAAGAACTGAACCAGGACTAAACCAGGTCTAAACCAGGACTGAACCGTGGACTGAACCAGGACTAAACTAGGTCTAAACCAGGACTAAACCAGAGCTGAACAAGGACTGAACCAGGACTAAACCAGGACTAAACCAGGACTAAACCAGAGCTGAACCGTGGACTGAACCAGGACTAAACCAGGACTAAACCAGACTAAACCAGAGCTGAACAAGGACTGAACCAGGACTAAAACCAGGACTAAACCAGAGCTGAACCGTGGACTGAACTAGGACTAAACCAGGACTGAACCGTGGACTGAACCAGGACTAAACTAGGTCTAAACCAGGACTAAACCAGAGCTGAACCGTGGACTGAACTAGGACTAAACCAGGACTGAACCGTGGACTGAACCAGGACTAAACTAGGTCTAAACCAGGACTAAACCAGAGCTGAACAAGGACTGAACCAGGACTAAACCAGGACTAAACCAGAGCTGAACCGTGGACTGAACTAGGACTAAACCAGGACTAAACCAGAACTGAACCAGGACTAAACTATGTCTAAACCAGGACTGAACCAAAACTGAACCAGAGCTGAACCAGGAGTAAACCAGGACTAAACCAGGTCTAAACCAGGACTGAACCAAGGACTAAACCAGGACTAAACCGAAGACTAAATCAGGCCTAAACTAGGTCTAAACCAGAGCTGAACCAGGTCTAAACCAAGTCTAAACAAGGACTAAACCAGGTCTAAACCAGGACTAAACCAGAAACAAACCAGGACAAATCTTGGACTAGAACTTGGAATCTAGGTCCGCCCCTAAGAGAACCCTGAGTCCGTGGAACTGTCTGTGCGGCGCGCGATTGGGCGTCAGCTGCGGTTCTCTAATATCAGCCTCTTCAAAATATCACAATAAATATCGTACCGTGAGATGCATATCGTGATAATATCGTACCGAGAGATTTGGATATCGTTACGTCCCTGGCGAGTACGCTAAACGGTGTAAGTTCACACAGTTCAATAGACCTAACTAACAAACAGAAAGTGTAAACAGTAGGTGTGTTAGTTTCAGAGTAGTTTCAGTGTAGTTAGCTCGTCCCTTCAGGCAGATATAAGTCAGTGTCCACCAGCATCTGACCAGGAATGAGACGTCCAGTTGACAGAATAGATTTTTTCTTTTGCTAAACCCACTCAGAGCAAGTTTTAAGTGCAGTAAACTAAACCATAATGGAAAAAAAGTCTATATTTTGGGTAAAAGTTCCATACAGCTGTAGAAGTTATAAGTACGTCTAATTCTGTTTACTTCATTTAAACATTTTATGGACTCAATGTTTGTTTGACTCTTTCTCCAAACTGCTCAAATAAACCATGAAGTGCGTAAGCAAAGCCAAGTGCTGCCGTTTAGAATGAAGAGAACAAGATCAGACTCGGTTGCTAAAGGAAGTTCAGAGGTCAATGCTGTATCCTCATTTCCCTTCACTCAGCCTCGGCCTTGTCACGAACATAACTCTGTTTGTCAGGTGAAGAGAAGCACTTCATGCACTCAAGGCCAATGGGAACTGCTTTTTCTAAGGCTGTTTACGATCACCCGCTGCTCTCAGATCTGTCAGAAGCACATTAACACTCATTTGGCTCAGTTTCAAGTCAAAGAAAGCAACAACTCAAGCTACTCAAATAGAGAGTAGAGTACAGGACAGCTACTACCACAGTTTTACTCTTACTTCGGTAATTTCTTGATTTTTGTACTTTGTATTACTGATCTTTGTACCAGGACATGCTGGAGGACGTGCCCGGGGTGAAGAAAGTCTGAGAGTCCCTGCTTAGACTGGATATGCGGAAAAAAATGGATGGATGGATGTACTTCTACTTGAGTAATATTATTTTGAAGTAACTTTACTCTTAAAGGTTGTATGGAGGATTTATTTTTTATTTTTTTGTTTCAAGTTGTCAATGATAGCATTATAGAGATGCAGTAGCCTTGTAATTATGATGACCAAAAAAAAGAGAATAAAAATTCATCAACTCTGGACGTGGTGGGGCTAAACAATAGATAACGACACTGCCTCGTTATCTGTGAGCTGACAGGCTGTCAATCAATCTCCCTACGTTTCTAGCGTAACTGACTTGCCTGCGCCGCCGGTACGTGGTTTACGTACGACTGTCACGCAGTCCACAGACGCAAGACGCACAGACGCTGTTTATTTCCACCAACGCAACAGTTCTTAGCGGCTTTTTTTTGACCTATATCTTCCTCGCAGTTCGCACAAAGTTTTGTTGCAAATGGCGACAAGAATCCAGGAGCAGTTCGCCGCAAAAGAAAGTCCGTTTTTGAGGTCGCTGAAAGAAGAAGACAAGGGGAAAAGCAGCGAAGCCAAACTAAGGTGATTCTTGAAGATTCATTCCAGCGATGGCGCGACTGAAGCAGACGCAGGGTCTAAAGACTGACGCACTGGTCCACAAATTACTCCTGGACAGGTCACTTCTGCTTATTATGAAAACGTACTTTATTTCCAAGAGCTAGCACAAACGTTTTTTCAGGACACGAAAGCGATATCCTATGTCTGAAAACGTAATTTTCAAGGCAAAGAAAGAGTCCGCTTGCTGCTGCGTGTTGTAGCTAGTTCATTCGCACGGAATCTCCGCGCAACCTTCTCTGCACCCCTTTCCTGCTCCTGTCCCCGCTGCCCGATCCGCTCTTCCCCCTGCTCCTCACTTCTCCGGGCACAGAATCTCCGCGCACCGCTCCCCTCTCCTCTCCCTGCTCCTCACTTCTCCGTCTTGCCTAACCAACACTGTAGTTAGTTGTTTACAAGTCATGTGCAGCACCGGCTGTAAACAAACCTGTTTCTGGCGTAAGGAGGCGGGAGGAGGCGTTTCTACGTAGGAGCTGTAGGGGAGGGGGGGTGGTTTCACACATGCGCAACATTTGAAAAAGGACAAACAGTCGCTGGATTTCTCGTTCCTTGGAAAATCCTCTATACAACCTTTAAGGGTGCATTGTGTAACTTTTCTGGCAGACGGTCCGTCAAACGCTCCATGGAGGTGTTGCTGCTTTGTCTGGAATGTTTCACAGTTTTTTTTATCTTCATGAAGACCAAACCAAACCAAGTTACAGGTCAGATCTGCGGAGAGGCGACCCTGCTCAGTCAGAATTCCTGTTTTTTTTTTAGGTATTTTTGAGCTATAAAACCACCTGTAATTGAATAAATGGTAAAAGGTAGAGTTGTTTAATGTCACACTGTGGAACATTCCAGGCAGAGAAATGACAAATCCATAGAAACAAGCAGGTGACGGACCTCAAACCAAAAAGTTACACAGTGCACCTTTAAATTGCGTATGACAGATTATGAAGATTTGCAAATTATGATGTAATTTGGTGAGATAATATGTACGTATGTAAATATAAATTATAGTTTTACACAAATCAAGAAGCAATTTGTGAAGAAAAGTAAAAAAAAATGTAAAAAAAAAATTAATTACAGGAAGTAGAGAGTCTATTTTTACATGAAAGTGATGAACCAACAGCAAAAAAGTTACATAGTGCACCTTTAAAAACAGCAGCTCCAGTACAATCTGTGTATCATTCGTTTATTCCTTTTTCAATATAAAACTAAAAATAAGAAAATGAAAAAACAACTGTTTTCTTCATTATTTGTCTCCAAGAAAAAACAGATAATGATTCGTTTTTTTCAGTTTTCGATTTTGTGTTTAAATGAAGAATGGAAAAAACTGATGGTGACTTCCGTGACTGCGATGCCAGAGTTTTGCACCACATGCGGACTGAACCAGGACTGAACCAGGACTGAACCAGGACTGAACCAGGACTGAACCAGGACTGAACCAGGACTAAAACATGAGTAAACTAGGACTAAACCGTTTTCAATCCTGGTCTGATCCTCGTCTGGTTCCGGTCTCAGTCCTGGTCTGGTCCCGGTCCCAGTCTCAGTCCCGGTCTGGTACGGATCTCGATCCCGGTCTGATCGTGGTGTCTGTCCCAGTCTGTTTCCGGTCTGGTCCTGGTCTCAGTCCCGGTCTCAGTCCCGGTCTCAGTCCGGTCTCAGTCCCGGTCTCAGTCCCGGTCTCAGTCCCGGTCTAGTACGGATCTCGGTCCCGGTCTGGTCGCAGTCTCAGTCCCAGTCTCAGTCCCGGTCTCAGTCCCGGTCTCAGTCTCGGTCTAGTACGGATCTCGGTCCGGTCTGGTCGCAGTCTCAGTCCCGGTCTCAGTCCCGGTCTGGTTCTGGCCTCAGTCCTGATCCTGTTCCCAATCTCCGTCCTGGTCTCAGTTCTGGTCTGGTCCCGGTCTTAGCTGCGGTCTTAATCCTGGTCTCAGTACTGGTCCTGGTCCAGGACTCAGTCCTTGTCTAGTCCCAGTCTAAGTCCTGGTCTCAGTCCCGATCTGGTCCTGGATCTGGTTTAGTCCGGGTGCATCACAGTGTCACGGAAACGGGAAACGGCCGTTATCCATTTTTTTCCATTCTTCATTTAAACACAAAATCGAAAACTGAAAAAAATGTATCGTTTTCAGTTTTTTCATTTTGGTTTTGGAGACAAATAATGAAGTAAATTGTTGTTTTTTCGTATACACATATTCAGAATCACTCATTTGAGTACATTTTCGTTCCTCTGCCCATCTCTACAATCACATTTCTTCATTCAAAATCGCACAACAACAGCTCACACTCACTCGTTACGTCCCTTGTGTTTTGCATTATTCATCTCGGCGCCCGCACTGGCGAAAAAAGACACCCTTAGTTCCGTGTGTGCGAATCGGGACGGGAGGTGCCGCTAGTACGAATCAAACACACCCTCTTCATAATGGGGCTGTCCCGGTGCCAGGGGACGAGGCATAAACCGGAATCATTATGTTAACCAAATGCCCGCCTCATTAGCTCCAGCCCCCCCCGGAGAGCTGCATGTACACAAAAACACTGCCCCGTTATCCCGGCCATTCAGATCGCCGTTCACAACAGACATTTGTCAAACAAGACGACGCCGATTCACAAGAGGATACAAGCCCGGGCCAGTAAACTAATTAACATCCCCATTGACACCGGGCAGCGTTACGCGGTTAGCTTTGGACGGCGCGACACAATGCTGCCGTGTCCCAACGACGCGCGGTAAAAGCCCGGGTAATGATAGCAATTAGATCCATTGAAAATCGCAGGCCGGGGCTCAGCTGTAGAGGGCTGGATCCACGCCCCGAGTGTATGAGAGGTGTGTTTTGATTGGATAATGATTAAAGAGATAGGAATATTGATATAACAGTTTGATCAGAGCCAGGTTTATAAAGGAGTGTGTAGTCGGGGATTAGAAAACGGTAGGCTTTTTTTTGTATTGGAGAAAACTACCCATGGGTTTCAGAATGAGGAAAAATTGGCAGAATAATTAACAATTTGTATTAAAAATTTGTAAAGGCTTCCCACTATTTTTCACTGACAAAATTTCTAAACTTTTCCATCATTTTTTCACGACCTAAACTGACTTTACGGCACCTACACATGTAAAATTTATCAGATTTTTAGGGCAAAATATAAAATGTTAACCCTTTCTACTCACCTTATGGTTTGGTATTACAGTTTTTTAACATTCAAAATATGTCAGTGCTGGAGTCACCTAGTGCCTCTGCTCAATTTCATTTCTCTCCAGAGATTAGGTCAGGAATCGGAATGCACTAGACGGTTCGCAAAAACCCCGGAAGTGCGAGTTCGGGCACCAGCCAATCAACGAAGAGACAAACATTCTGTGTTGGCGACGATTCCCGAGATCGAGGATTTAAAGCCGGAACAAAGAGAATGTTTGGTGAATTTTATCAATTTGAAAAACGTTATTGCTCTTCTTCCTACGGGATTTGGAGCATTACATACGTCATGACCAAATATCAGCGATTGGTTAAATTGAAAAAAGTACCCGTCTACCGTCGAGCGAACAAATTCTAATGCCGTGAGGTCAGATGGTTTCCACAAAGTGACACCGGCTGATGAATCAAAGCTATGTCTTTATTGTCGTCTCTTTTAAACAAAAGGCGCATATGTTCAGAAATAATCATAAAAGCCTAATGAGAACTTAGCAGAACACTGTAGTTGCGTGAAAGAGATACTAAAATTCAATGACTTATCCAAAACTTTCATTGAATTTACAAAATTCCATGACTTTTCCAGGCTTGGACAATTACATTTTCAATTTCCATGACTTTTCCTGGATTTCCATGACCGTGGGAACCCTGTTTGCAGACAATCTCTTGAATTTAGAGTCCTCAAAATGGAGCCTCCCATAACAGATCACTGAAACTCATGAATAAGAGTTAAAAGTCGTACAGTATATTACGCAAAATTGACTCTTGAGAGCTTTAAGACATGTTATAATGTTGTTACCTCTTCAAAAACACACCTGGAGTTGTGGTTTGATTTATTCACACATATTTGAGTAATCCTCAATTACTAGTTTGTCTACAGCAAGCTCAAAATGCTCTGACCCACCTTGTGATGTCATGAAGTGGTAGTTTTCAAGTTAACAGCTCCTTTTACCTTCATAGTTCAGTAGAGACTGGGGTAACACTTTATAATAACTACACCTTATTTAGCCTTAATAAAGCATGAACAAATGCTTAATTAAGAATGAACAAAGACTTAATTAATAATGATTCACGCTTAGTAACTACTTAATTACTACCTTAATTAGCACCTGCACTTAATTTGCCTGTGCTGTAAATAGTTACTCATAATTATTTCATACTTAATTACTCATGAACTAACCATTTGAGCATTTATTAATCATTATTAAGCTATGAGAGAATGATTTACTAATAATGTAATGCAATGATAATTCAGACAGCTGTTATCTGTTAGTTAAGTCTTTTTTAGAGCTTTTCTAAAGTGAAGACTAATTATCCTTTATTCAGCATTTACTAAGCGTGAATCATTATTAATTAAGTCTTTGTTCATTATTAATTACGTCTTTGTTCATGCTTTATTAAGGCTAAATAATGTGTAGTTATTATAAAGTGTTACCGAGACGGGGAATGAAATGGATCCAAATGATTTTAGTGAAGGTGTATGGAGTTTAAAAACACAGTGGAGCACTTCCTGTTTTACTACATCACAAGGTGGAACAGTGTGTTTTCAGTTTGAGAGAAGAACACAGCAGAGTCGCCTTTCCACAAATCTGACCTGTAACTTGGTCTCATTTAGTCTCCGTAAAGATAGAAAGTTTTAAAACCATACTGTGAAACATTCAAGACGAGGCAATAACACCGGAAAAGTTACACAGTGCGACTTTAAGGTCAATTTTAAACGCGTATCGTTAAAGCAAACTCATGATGACCTACATGAGAGGTTGTACAGGAAGGGCATCTGGTTAAAACATTTGCCTTTATAAAACTGAGGCTGTGGTTTTGGCTTCGTCACAGCTCTGACCTGGAAGTGTCTGAAAACGTCCTAATAGAGACAGATTTCAAGTAAAAGTGAAAAGGAAATCTAAAAAAAAAAACTATTTTCCAAGGCACGAGCATCGATTTCAGATCACAAAAAAACCCCGATGATTGATGAAGTGTATTATGTGAGAGGTTGAAAGTTTTCATTATAAAGCAGACTTTGTAGCTGCCTCTTTTGTTCTCCAATTTTTATTCCCCTGTCAAAGAAATCCTAAAACAATCTTGACCTGTGCAACTGAAGAAGAGTTTTAAAGGTGCTGTGCTTGACTTTTACTGTCTTAAAAATGTGAAAAACTAAACTAGTGCATTTTAAAGTTACGCAAAATTGACAAATGTGAGCTTTAAGTTATGTTTTAATGTTGTTACCTCGTCAAAAACAGACCTGGAGTTGTGTTTTGTTTCATCCACACATATAACTTTTTATTATTCATCTGTCTACATCTGCAAAGCTCAAAATACTCTGTTCCACGTTGTGATGTCATGAAGCTGTACTTCAAGTTAATAGCTTCCTGGACCTTTAATTCAGCAGAGATGGGATATTCCAGAGCTGAAATGATCCAAATGAAAGAGTGTGGAGTTTAAAAACACAGTGGAGCACTTCCAGTAGTACCACATGACATCACAAGGTGGAACAGAGTATATTCAGTTTGACAGAAGAGCTACACTGCAAAAAGCCTGGCCAAAATTTAAAATATAAACACTTAAATCTATCAGAAAATTACTCAAAAACAGTGAAATGGTGAAAGATCATTTTACTTGACAACTTCTCTTAAAATAAATTACATCTACATGAGAATTACCATATTTTTCAGACAATAAATCACACTTTTTTCATGGTTTGTGCGTTTCCTGCGACTTATATTCCAGGTGTTTTTGTTACTTAGTTAGTTTTGTAAGTTGTTTCTCTGCATAAAAATGAAAAAGATGTGTGTACATGTGTTGTCTGAATGACATATCTATATCCACGAATAAAAAGTATGGAGAAAAAAGCCTGCACATGGTCAGCATTCATGTTTTTGAGTTTATTTTTGAGCTACAAAACACCTGTAATTGAACAAATGCAAGGAAGATATGTTTAATGCCCTACTGTGAAACATTCCAAAATAAATAACATCTTCATAGAGACAAGAAAATAAGACAATGCACCTTTAAACACTGACTCATTAAACATAAAACCCTGCTCTTGTTCTTGTTATGTAGATGTGTTTGTGGGTAAAGCCTGCGTTTTGATAGAGCATTGTTCTGGAGCGTTGCCAAGGCGACCGTCGGACACATTTCCATTGTTGAATGTAAAAACAGGTGGCGACGCTAACCTTACTTTAGTAAAAAATCAAGCCTCATTGTTAAACAGAGGTGATACTGCATACTGAACAAAGAGTTTTATGTTTGTGTATTTATTTATAAATGTATAAATACTTAACTAAACTTTAACGGTTCAGTATTACTTATTATTATTAAATGCTGCACTGTTACTTTTATTGTACATAATCATTTTTAAGTCTATTTTTTTATTATTTTTAAACCTTTATCTATTATCTGTTTTACTGCATGTTATATTTTTTTTCCCTGCTGTTCTTGAATTGCACGTTGCAACACTGGAATTTCCCCACTGTGGGACTAATAAAGGCCTATCTTATCTTATCTTATCTTATCTTATTACACAAAATTGACTCTTACCTTCATAGTTGGAAAGTCTAGGTTTGAAATGATCCAAATGATTCTAGTGAAAGTGTGTGGAGTTTAAAAAACACATGAGCACTTCTTGTGTTACCACATGATATCATAAGTTTTCAACCGAGTGTTTTCAGTTTGAGAGAAGAACTCAGCCTAAATATGCAGGTTTGTATGAAAAAATGTATAAATAAAAGTAGAGATGGGCATGATTAGTCGACTAATCGAATTTCGTTGATCATGCCCATCCCTACTTTCATTTATACATTTTTTTCATACAAACCTGCATATTTAGGTTGAGTTCTTCTCTCAAATTGAAAACACTCGGTTGAAAACTTATGATATCATGTGGTAACACAAGAAGTGCTCAGCCTAAATATGCAGGTTTGTATGAAAAAAATGTATAAATGAAAGTATGGATGGGCATGATTAGTCGACTAATCGATAACTCATCATTAAGAATTTCGTTGATCATGTTCATTTTTAATCGACAAACTGAATGTGTGTAGCTGAGATGAGGCTGTGTCCGACAGCGCAAACACTGGAGTTGCGGCCTCACAGTCTCACATTTTGGTCGTCTGCTTTGAGCTTCAAGTCATTGAAGTATCATGTTCTTTGCAGTTCGCTCTGTTTTACTGAATTGTACTGTACATTACTGTAGTACATTTGAGGATACCACATCACAGTACTGCAGTTACATCCAAAGTAACAAACAGAGAAGTGGGAGCGACATGTTCCAATTTGTTCTTGTAAAATTAAGCACCACATGTATCAACTGAAAAGAATGATTTTCTAAAAATATTTGTTTTCCTTTTTTGCAGGAGAAGCATCAAGTCTTCTCAAGTCACGAGGCTCAATCCGAGTCAAGTCCCAAGTCACTGACCTTTAAGTCCAAGTTGAGTCCCAAGTCCATTTTATCAGGTCAAGTCTCAAGTCCTTAAAATAGTTACTCTAGTCTGACTCGAGTCCAAGTCACGACTTGCAAAACCCCACCTCTGGTATCCCGGGTATGATCAGGTTTTTGAGTATCCTTGTTTCGTCATGGTGCATGTAAACACAGTATCCCGGTTACAGCAACATAAAGTTGAGTCACATGTCCAAAAGACAAACACTTTTCAGTCTTTTCATCAAAAAAGTAGCCAAAATAAACAAAGTGACCAACATAGATAAAGTGAGTGAAATGATGTTAAATAAAGAGCTGCGTTAAACCTGCACACGTCTGATCTCTGAAAACATGAACCATCATCATCCCTCTGTCACAGAAAGAGTCGTGTCCTTTAGTCCGACAGAATCTGACCACATCAAGACACAAGGAGCAAGCTCGTTTTTTTCAGCGCTTATAGTTTATGCAAATGAGTCATGTGGTTTTAAGTTTAGTTTCTGTAAAATGCAAACAAATGTGTCAAAGTTGCATTAAACACATTATAATCTCAAACGGGCTGATGTGGCTCTAGAGTGATTATGGTTTATATGTTGTAAAGTTGAGTTTATTTATGCTTCGTTTAGAGTTAATTTATTAGTAATAGTAAAAACAATTCTGATCATTTCGATATAAAAATGTTAACGATTAATCAAAAATCGACTGTCCGACGATTGGTTAAGAAAATCTCATCGAATGCCCATCCCTACATGAAACAAAACACAAGTCCAGGTCTGTTTGTGATGAGGAAACAACATTAGAACATATGGCCCTTTAAACTGTGGACTGTCTGTAAGTCTAATGCAAATCAATTGTTCTCAATCTGGAACAATAACAGATTTTGTGTTTAGACGATGAACAGTTTGACAGCACCTCTCCAGCCCAGATAATGAGGTATTGACACAAGAGTTGTATAATATCTGGGGCACCTGGCATGCTGCAAGAGACGAGCAAACAAGTCCTTAAATGCACCCGTCTCTCTGTTTGTGCCAAAATATCCCCAACACCGCGGAGGTAACGAGGTAACGTAAAGGGGTTTTATTTAAAGCTCCAATATTACGCAACATTGACTCGTGTTATAATGTTGTTTCCTCATCACAAACAGACCTGGAGCTGCGTTTTGTTTCATTCGCACATGTTTGACACACAAATCCTGCATATTTACACCTCGTGATGTCATGTGGTAATACAGGAAGTGCTCCACTGTGTTTTTAAACTCCACACACCTTCACTATTGCAACCCTGGGACTGCAAATCTGCTGAACAAAAGGTAAAAAGTTTGGTGTTAATTTGCTGCATTTTGAGATGTAGAAAATAAATTATACTACTACTACTACTACTACTGCAACTATTACTTCTACTACAACTGCTGTTACTACCGCTACTACTACATCTGATGCTCCTACTACTACTATAACTACTACTACGACTGCTGCTGCTACTACTACTACTGCAACTACAACAACAACTACTACTACTACTACAACTGCTGCTGCTACTACTACTACTGCAACTACAACAACAACTACTACTACTACTACAACTGCTGCTGCTACTACTACTACTGCAACTACAACAACAACTATTACTACTACTACTACAACTGCTGCTGCTACTACTACTGCAACTATTACTTCTACTACAACTGCTGTTACTACCGCTACTACTACATCTGATGCTCCTACTACTACTATAACTACTACTACAACTTCTGCTGCTACTACTACTACTGCAACTACAACAACAACTACTACTACTACTACAACTGCTGCTGCTACTACTACTGCAACTACAACAACAACTATTACTACTACTACTACTACTGCAACTATTACTTCTACTACAACTGCTGTTACTACCGCTACTACTACATCTGATGCTCCTACTACTACTATAACTACTACTACGACTTCTGCTGCTACTACTACTACTGCAACTACAACAACAGCTACTACTACTACTACAACTGCTGCTGCTACTACTACTGCAACTACAACAACAACTATTACTACTACTACTACAACTGCTGCTGCTGCTACTACTACTACTACTACTACTGCAACTATTACTTCTACTACAACTGCTGTTACTACCGCTACTACTACATCTGATGCTCCTACTACTACTATAACTACTACTACAACTTCTGCTGCTACTACTACTACTGCAACTACAACAACAACTACTACTACTACTACTACAACTGCTGCTGCTACTACTACTGCAACTACAACAACAACTACTACTACTACAATTGCTGCTGCTGCTACTGCTGCTACTACTACTACTACTACTACTGCTACTACTACAACAACTGCTGCTGCTGCTGCTACTACTACTACTACTACTATTACTACTACGACTGCTACTATTACAACTACAATGACTACTACAACAACTACAACTACGACTGCTGCTACTACCGCTACTACTACAACTACAACAACAACTAGTATTACTACTACTACAACTACGACTACAACAACAACTACTACCACTACAACTGCTGCTGGTACTACTACGCCTACTACTACTACTACTACTACTACAACAATGACTGCTGTAACAACAACTACTACTAAAACTACAACTGCTGTTACTACCGCTACTACTACATCTGATGCTCCTACTACTACTATAACTATGACTACAACTGGTGCTACTACAACTACTACTACTACAACTGCTACTGCTACTATTACTACTACAACTACTGCTGCTACTACTACTACATCTGCTGCTACTACTACTACAACATCTGCTGCTATTACTACTACAACTACTGCTGCTACTACTACTACTGCAACTACAACAACTACTACTACTACTACTGCAACTACAACAACTACTACTATTGCTACTACAACTGCTGCTGCTGCTGCTACTACTACTACTACTACTATTACTACTACGACTGCTACTACAACAACTACAACTATGACTGCTGCTACTACCGCTACTACTACAACTACAACATCAACAACTACTATTACTACTACTACAACTACGACTACAACAACAACTACTACCACTACAACTGCTGCTGGTACTACTACGACTACTACTACTACAACTACTATTACTACAATAATGACTGCAACTACAACAACAACTACTACTAAAACTACAACTGCTGCTGGTACTACTACGACTACTACTACTACTACTACTACGACTACTACGACTACTACTACTACTACTACTACTACGCCTACTACTACTACTACTACTACTACTACTACAATGACTGCTGTAACAACAACTACTACTAAAACTACAACTGCTGCTGCTACTGCTACTACTACTACTACTACTACTACTACTACTACTACTACTACTACTACTACTACTACTACTACTACTACTACATCTGCTACTCCTCCTCCTCCTCTTACTACTACTATTACCACTACCACTACAACTACTACTACTACTACCACTACCACTACAACTACTACTCCAACAACTATTACTCCATCTCCTCCTCCTACTACACGTACTACTACTACTCTTACACTTACTACTACTACAATTCCAATGTCACTACAATATACCAACACTATACCATAAGTACCACCAATACTACAAGTAAAAGTACTTCATTTGCCGGTGCAGTTCTGTTCATGGTGTTGGTGGTGTTTCCTCCTCGGGTCTGATTCGCTGCTCTGGCCTCAGACACCCACAGATTAAAGGCAGCGCTCAGATTAGGGCACAGAGCCGAAGGGCAGATTAAAGTCTACCAAGAATGACTTTTTAAGGACATCTCACGCTTCTCCTCGTGGGATTATACAAAATCTGGCGCTGGGGTGCGACGCTTCAGTACAGTGCAGTGAGGGAGAGGCAAATCCATTTACCGAGACACAGTAAAGATACATATAACCCTGTAACGCCTCGACGGAGAGAAGAAAGAGGATTTAAAGACGATGTGTCCATAGACTCTATACAGCGACGCTCAAACAGTCAGAGATACAAGACTAAACAAAAAACAAAACAAAACATAGACGACAACCCCATGGATCATGACCAAAAGGGTTTAGGCTGAAGTAAAAAGTACTTATAATGCCAATTCCAATAAAGAAAAGCAGTGTATGAACAGTAAGTTTACGTTTACAATTTCAATTACGACTTACTGTATATATAAGAGACAAAATATAAACTCTATATCTTTTTTACAGGGTTCTACAGTGTTAGACTTTTTTTTTTTTATTATCACTCAGATTGTTCCATATACTAACCTCTAACAGAAATACAATCTGGTCCAGCCCTGGTCTAGTCCTGGTCTAGTCCTGGTCTAGTCCTGGTCTAGTCCTGGTCTAGTCCTGGTCTAGTCCTGGTCTAGTCCTGGTCCAGTGGTCCTGGTCCTGGTCCTGGTCCAGTCCTGGTCCTGGTCCTGGTCCTGGTCCAGTCCTGGTCCTGGTCCAGTCCTGGTCAGTCCTGGTCCGGTCCTGGTCCGTAGTCCTGGTCCGTCCTGGTCCTGGTCCAGTCCTCCTGGTCCGGTCCTGGTCCGTCCTGGTAGTCCTGGTCCAGTCCTGGTCCGGTCCTGGTGTAGTCCTGGTCCGTCCTGGTCCTGGTGTAGTCCTGGTATAGTCCTGGTCCAGTCCTGGTCCAGTCCGGTCCTGGTAGTCCTGGTAGTCCTGGTCCTGGTCCTGGTCCTGTGTCCAGTCCTGGTCCAGTCCTGGTCCAGTCCTGGTCCGTCCTGGTGTAGTTCTGGTGTAGTCCTGGTCCAGTCCTGGTCCCGTCCTGGTGTAGTTCTGGTGTAGTCCTGGTCCAGTCCTGGTCCCGTCCTGGTGTAGTTCTGGTGTAGTCCTGGTCCAGTCCTGGTCCGTAGTCCTGGTGTAGTTCTGGTGTAGTCCTGGTCCCGTCCTGGTGTAGTTCTGGTGTAGTCCTGGTCCAGTCCTGGTCCAGTCCTGGTCCGGTAGTCCTGGTCCGTAGTTCCTGGTGTAGTCCTGGTCCAGTCCTGGTCCCGTCCTGGTGTAGTTCTGGTGTAGTCCTGGTCCCGTCCTGGTGTAGTTCTGGTGTAGTCCTGGTCCAGTCCTGGTCCAGTCCTGGTGTAGTTCTGGTGTAGTTCTGGTGTAGTCCTGGTCCAGTCCTGGTCCCGTCCTGGTGTAGTTCTGGTGTAGTCCTGGTGTAGTTCTGGTGTAGTCCTGGTCCAGTCCTGGTGTAGTTCTGGTGTAGTTCTGGTCCAGTCCTGGTCCCGTCCTGGTGTAGTTCTGGTGTAGTCCTGGTCCAGTCCTGGTCCAGTCCTGGTGTAGTTCTGGTGTAGTCCTGGTCCAGTCCTGGTGTAGTTCCTGGTGTAGTTCTGGTGTAGTCCTGGTCCAGTCCTGGTGTAGTTCTGGTGTAGTCCGGGGGATCAGCTCGGTGATTGCGGCACATATATTTATGCTCCGCTCATGTTTTTGGTTCCCAGTCCTGGTTCTCGGGTCTTTCTCTTTCTTCCGGATAATAACATTCCTACGTCACTGGATACTCGACCCTGATTGGTTGACGTGGCACATCCGACGTGAAAAGTCTAGCATGTTCAACTTCTGATGCCGACACCCTGAACGTGCCTTTAGAGCGTCGACGCCAGAACGCTCAAGACGCCCTGCATCGATGCTAGATTCGCGCCGCGCTGACACCCAAAGACGCGCCGCGCTGACACCCAAAGACATGCCCTAGACATGCGTCCACATAGACTTTACATATAAACTGAACACTCTGACGCCCCGGTTTGAACGGACTATAACTCTAAGTCTAAACATAGTCTGGACATAGCTGCGTTCCAAATAGGAAATTGGCATCGAGGCACTTCCAGCTCCTACTGACCCTGACTCCCGTTGACTTATATTGGAATATTGTCGTCTCTCTTTCTCTCTCTCTACAACTGGTCCAGTGAGCCTCGACATTTTGGTCTTAAAATGTGGATCCTGAAGCTTTTATTTCGCTATTTTGTACATAAATAAATTCCTAACATGGAACTCGGCGCCAAATTCGCTCCATTAACTGCGAGCATCGATGAGCTTCGTTTGACTGAAACCAAACACTGTGGGTGACGTGACACTCCCTTAGTCCACGTCTTTATACAGTCTCTGAGCGTAACCGATTCTTAAAAACGTGAAAAACAGAACAAATTCACATAAACTGCTTTGTCATAGTTATTCCGAACTTACCTTATCTATTCTAAGCATCATAATTATTCACGGGGATGAGTTTATAAGAGCTTTCAGTGGCCAGAGTGGAGTTTTGCCACCGATACTAACAGCAACTAGCATTCTAACATCACACTTCCTGATTCTCGGAGGATAAAACTCTTTATAATTGTATGCAGACCTGACCTGAAGAGCTGCTTATATAATATATCGAATCTGTGCTGCGGCAAGTCACATTTTGCTCAAACAGATGGAACAAAAAACAGGTACAGGCCCTTTAAACATAATCACAACCAAAATCTATAATTCAGACAGAATTTATTATACGTCTGATTAAACGGTTTGGCATTTCAGAAATAATATTCATTCAAATCAGTCTGAAAAAGAATCTATTTCGTCAGTCATTTTCCATCAAAAACACCTTTTCATTATGATGCAAAAAGCTTGTCACATTTTCTTGCAAGCTTCACCACAAAATACATTCTCAAACCGGGATAAGTGGAAAACCCGACTGGAAATCTGGGTCTAATCGATTTCTTCATGTGATTTAACTGCTTGATTTTGTGATTTTGGAACAACGTGCTGTGTGATTTCTGAAGCAAAGCACAAATTACCATGAATAAAAGTCCTTTGATAGCCCTCATTTGAGTAAAAATAGACAAGAAGAAACAGACCATGTTACAGTTTAGTAGTAAAATTGGAGAAAACAAGTTGAATAAACTATAATAAACCCTATGAGGTGATTCTTTAAAGGTCCTGTATTACACAAAATTACTCTTGTTGGCTTTAAACCATGTTATAATGTTGTTTCTTCATCAAAAACAGACCTGGAGTTGTGTTTTGTTTCATTCACACATATTTGAGTAATCCTGCATTATTACCCCCAATTTACACCAAAGCGAAAACAGCACAGAAAACGATCAGGTATCACTTTCCATTTTAACCGGTTGAACAATTTACACCAGCAGTGTCATACGCAGTGTTGGGAAGGTGATTTTTAAAATGTATTCCCCTACAGATTACAGATTACATAGCCCAGAATGTAGTTTGTAACGTAATCCATTAAATTACTTACGGTGAGTAACGTAATCTGAATACTTTGGATTACTTGATTTGCTGAAGAGAAGCAAAGACCAGGATATCTTCACATAAGATATTTTGTCTGATAAAAGAAAATAAAAAAGCCCAGACTTTACTGAACCAAATTAAAAATATTATTGATAGAAGACGAGGAAACACGTCCACGCAGCATGATTTAGTCCTGGTTTCTTGATGGTGCATGTATACGCAGTAACCCGGTTTCAGTAACCCGGTTATGGCAGTATCCCGGTTATTAGAAACCAGGTTACTGTAGCTGGTTTATTCCGATAGTAACCGGGTTACTTGTGGCATGTAAACGCAGTACCCCGGTTACTGCAACATAAAGTTGAGTCGCATGCGTCCAAAAGACACTTTCCAGCCTTTCACCACAACAGTAGTGACATAAATAAATTGACCAACATAAATAAAGTGAACAAACGAGTGAAATGACTGTAAAATAAAGAGCTGCGCTAAAACCTGCACACGTACAATCTGCACTCGTACGACCTGCACTCGTGTGACGCTGAAAAGCTAAAACATGAACTATCTCCTATACTCTATACGCACGGAACACACTTACCATCATTAGCGCCTCTTCTGTCACAGAAATAACACACATAATCCACTGAGTCGTGTCTTTTAGTTCAAAAGAAACTGATCGCATCAGCGGCGCAAGGAGCAGCTGTTTTTATCACCGCTAACAGTTTATGCTAATTAGCCAAACGGTCTTAAGTTTCGTTTCTGTAAAATATAAACAAATGTGATCAGAGCTGAATTATCTGATCAAACGGGCTGATGTGGCTCTATAGTGTTTATGGTTTATATGTTGTAAAGTTGAGTTTATTTATGCAGAAGATTTTAATGAAGAATCTGCATGTGTGCAGTGGATTGTGGGAGATCTCGTAGCTCCTTAGCTTCTTATGCTAAAGGAGCTCACGGTTTGTATTTTTCCTGGTTTATGAAATTGATTTAAGTAAATTTTTGCGCTTGCGCATTTGTAAGATTATGTCAAGAAACCGGGATACTCCATTTGATCATGTATACGCGGATATGAGTGTCCCGGTTTCTCAGTGCGCATGTAAACGCAGTAACCCGAATACTGACATAACCGGGATATGGCTAATAACCGGGATACTGATGTGCATGTATACATACTCATTGAGTTTGTCGATTAAAAATGAACGTGATAGACGAAAGATCAATTATCAATTCTTCGACTAATCTTGCCCATCCCTTCCAGATATATCTGTCATGAAGAAACAACATTGTAACACAGATCAGAAAATAACAAAAAGCATCTGCATAAAGTAAGAGAAGTAGTACCAATACAATTTAATGTTCTCAAAACAGCACAAGAATTATAATTTTTTTTTTACTTTTTTGTGTTTCTGCCCAAATCTACAAAACAGAAACAAAAGTGACAAATGCTATATTTAAAAGCACTGCACCGTTTTTTTTTTTTTTTTGTGCTATTCACAGTTTCACAGCGATCCAGAGTTCTTTCTCGCTTACGTCTACACTCTGTACACTCTGAGCAACGTAATTATTCACTGTGATGAGTTTATAAATGCTTTTCACAAAAAATAGTTTAGTGCACTTCCCGATTCTCAGAAAACAAAACACTCAAAATTATACGCGGACTATACACAGTGGAATTATTTGTACCTCGAGAGCTGCTTTTCTGCTCAAATATTTCACTTGTTAACAGATGAGAAGGAAAAAGGCCAGGAGCGGCTAATATTCAAAATACATATTCCAGCAGTGGATGCAGACTGTGCCCAAAGTCAAACTGACCCTGTAAAAGCCTCACCACAAAAGTCCAGAATAAAAAGTCTGAATAAATGTAATCTGAGAAGACTGCAGCTAAAACAGACTAAGAACAAGGAGAGAAGGGACATAGAATACTGTGAGTTTTGTGTACTTATAACTTATTCAATTTGCATTCAGAAGGTAAACAAATGTTATGTAGCCTCCACTTGACATTACTTTTGACTTCAGTGTTTGCATTTCATTTGTGGTGAGTTTAAAAGTCCTATGTTACACAAAATTCACTCTTGTGAGCTTTAAGAGAGAATGTTGTGACCTCAAATCATCAAAAACAAACCTGCAGTTGTTTTGTTTTATTCAAATATGTTTAAATAATTAGCTTGTTTTACCTTTTGTTCAGTAGAGATCGGAAATTCCAGGTCATCCAAATGATTATGTTGAAGGTGTACGGAGTAAAAAAAAAAAAAGAAATATTTAGGCCCTGTCCACACTAGTACGGATTCGAATCATTTTCGTTGTGGACACAGTGTTCCTCCACACTAATCCAAAAATGGTTCCAGAGACGGAATGATCTGGTGCCGCCAGCTCCCACGAATTCATCAGAGTACAGATCTGATCTGGCACCGTGTGGACACCTGAAAACACTGATACACTGATGTAGTTCTATGATTCCTATATTCATATAAATGGTTTATGCGTATGATCGTACGCATAGACTGGATAATCTCTGAAAAGTTTAACATGAACCATCTCCAACGCAATAGAAGAACAGAACAGACTCGCCATCAGCAGAACACCCCCACAGAAAGAACACTCCTTAGTCCGAAAGAAGCTGAACCGCATCAGCAAACAATGGCGAGCTGTTTTTTGAGCACTCTTTTTATGCAAATTAGCCATGCAGTTTTAAGTTTCATTTCTGTAAAACGTAAACAAATATGTTCAAAGCTGTGTGGATAGGGAAGGATTGCGGACACAGAAACGAGTCAGTCCACACTCTGAGCCGCCATTGCTCGTCTTAAAATCAACTGAACGTTGTCGGTCCACAAAAAGTCTGTTTTTACACTTGCCATCTCCCTCGGCTCAAAATCAGCTGCTGCAACTTCAGACTTCCTTGTTTTTACCGCTCATGTGACGTTGGGACGTTGTGATGATGTGACACCAGCCTCTCACGTGACCAGCATTTCAGGCGGTTTTGCGTTTCTGTGTGGACAGGGAACGCTTTGATTGCGGACACAGAAATGACTTGTCTGGATGCAGATCGTTTCCGATACGGTGATACAGTGATACACGAATTCATTTTAGTGTAATGGGGTCAGATGTTGGTTTTTTTTACATTTACTGTTCCTCCTAGAGTTACTGAATGTCACGTGGAGTTTCGATTCAGAGATTTTGTTATGAGCTTGTGTTCAAGAGCGTAGGTTTGCATAGGGACGGTGGGGACATGTCACAACCAATATTTAGGGAAGACAACATAGTCCCTACCAGCAGTTGCCATTTTATTTTAATAAACAAAACAAATAATTTATTCCCATATTTTTCCAAACTTAATAGTATTAACTGAACGCGTTTTAGTTCACATTTTGTTTACTAGACGTTCTGAGATGTATTCAGTGATGTGACGACAGGGTTACTCCTGCCGCTATTTCACTGGCTGCAACAGAGTGACGTCATTAGTGGAGCCAGGAGCCTAAACTGGGTAAGCGGCAGGACAGGGCCGCACCTGAAGATGTCAGCTTCAGCAGACATGAGTGAAGATGCCGCACCAAACTTTGAAAAACTTTACAAAAGCAACTTACTTGGCTTCATCTTCAATAAAACTTGCCTTATAATGAGTCGCCGCGGAAAAACTAAAAGAGTGACACAAGTGCACCTCCCAAACGGAGCCCTACTCGTGCGCTTTTAGCAGCCCGACTCTTCTGACAATATTCCATGGAAAAATGTTTGGACATTCCCTCACAGATATCTCATCACCAACAAGCAAAGAGAAATCTGCGACAAACTTCTACTTCGCTGTTACCCGGTAAAACAAACAACCTACAAGAAAATACCAGTAACCTATCAATTTGTGTTTTACAATCTTGACAAGCCAAGGTGTGTCTTGCCCAAGGACACAACGATAACACGCACCGGTCAAAGCTGGGATTGGGCAAAATTCACAAAGAAATATGTAGGGCGCTTTTGACCGAGTATCTCCCAGTAATTTAATTTAAAGCAAACTCAAAGCGAAAAAAATTGTGTTCAAAGAAAAAAATCGCATGAAAAAAAAAAAAATCGCAGTAGTTTTTCTCTCTACAAAACAACAAAACACACAAAAATAAATATGGGCTACTTAAATAGAAAGACTGTATTGAGAAAATGTTCATATAGGACCTTTACAACTTCAAGCAATCGTTAGTTTTCCACAATCACCAGAAAAAACACAAGAATCCCAAACCCAAACCGAATTTCTCCAAGTTATGTCATTTAAAGCAAACTCCAAGTGAAAAAAAATGGTGTTTGAAGAAAGAAAATGCAAGGAAAATAAGAATTACAGCTGTTTTTCTCTCTACAAAACAACAAATTCTACAAAAATAAAGTTATAATGGACGAGGCATGGCAGCTGTGAGTAAATTGTGTGCTCGTTAACCTCAACAGACACTTGCATAGAGACGGAAACGTGATGAGAAATGTTTCGGTGTGTAGAGCTGACAGAAACATGACTGACTACACCAGTACGCTGCCAAAGATACACATGCGAACACGCGATAAAACTGGCAAACGCTGACGAACATGGGCGGACGTCCACAAACAGCGCGCAGACGGCAGGAGCGCTGACAGGTCCGGACATCCATCTGCATCACAGTATCGCAGTATCAGCCAAAGCAGCAGCTGTTAAAGGTAATGTCCTGTATCATCAAATATGCATAGGCGTCCCTGATCTGCTTTTGACCCGTGTTTTACTGTCATATATCAGCAACCCCAAGAGCTGTCAAACAAAAATAAAAAAGAAACTTAGAGGTGCACTATGTAACATTTCTAGTGGAGGAATTTATCGGAGGAATACGATAATTTTCCATAAATACTAGTGATGGGCGAATGGAGCCTCGTTGAAGCATTGACACGCTCAGGTCACAATATTGTCTTAAACTGGCTTCGACGTGTCATGAGGCCTCGGAGAAAAACACTGACCTCTAGTGGACAAATTTAAAACAAATAAGACAAAATAAATTTGTTATTGTGATTTGCCTGTAGAGGATACAAATAAACTTGCGTACCTAACAACAACAATAATAACGATAGATTTAATAAAATAAAATATATGTAAAAGAGCAACATAAATAGCAGCTGTAAATAAGAAAATAGGTGTTTCCTTGTTAGGTGGAATTAGATCAAAGTGATCACAAACCATGGATCGATTTTTTCCACTTGTAGATGCCATCGAAAATGAAACAAATGCCAAAAGTCGCCAAAATCACCACTAACGTCACACAATACTCCTCACTACCCAACATTTTTAAGAAATATAATTATACTGTAGCAGTTTAACTCTTGTCAAACCACGGGAGTGCGCTGAACCAATCGCAGAGCGGAACATTCACCGAGCCAATGAAACGCTTCGATACACTGAAGCGATTGACACGCAGAGCGAAGCAGTAGGGGGAGGGACCGACGCTTCCACACTTCGGTCACGTGAGCGGCTGCTGCGAGACGAGCTCCGAGGCAGTGCTCCGGAGCAATTTGTTTCAGAAAGAACGAGACGTGCTCCGGAGCTCCGTCTCATTTGCCCGTCACTAATAAATACACAAAAAACATGATTCAAAACTATACACAACAACTTCACAAACCTGATTCGATGTGCAGTGGTTTCATTATTGCACCCCGATAGTGTACTGATAGCGCTCTGAAGGGGGAGAGACTCAGCACGTAGAGCAAAGAGGGGAAAGACTCAAGAGCAGGGATCTCCAACCTGTATCTCGTGAGCTACCATTAGCTCTCCACTCACTTACAAGTATTTCGCGAAAGGATTTCTGAATATACGTATTGTACTCAAAACTGATTAACTGCCACTGTAAATGTGTTATTTTGAACTTTGTGCAATAATAAATGGATAATGGTTTAATGTTTTATATGCAGGGGTGTCAAACTCAAATTCGCAGAGGGGGACCAAAATTTTAACTCAATTTCATTTCTCTCCAGCAACTAGGTCAGGAATAGGAGTGCACTAGACGGTTCGAAAAATCCCGGAAGTGTGAGTTTGGGCACCGGCCAATCAGAGAAGAGCCAAACATTCTGTGTTGTCAAAGATTCCTGAGATCGAGGATTTAAAGCTGGAACAAAGAGAATGTTTGGTGAATTTTATCAAGGGGAAAGACGTTATTGTCCTTCTTCCTACAGGATTTGGGAAAAGCTTAATATACCAGTTATCCTCGTGAACGGCGCATTACATATGTCACGACCAAATAACAGCGCAAAATTGGTTAAATGAAAAAAAGTACCTGCCTACTGTCGAGCGAACGAATTCTAATGCTGCGAGATCAGACGGTTTCTACGAAGTGAAACTGGCTGATGAATCAGACAAATTTGGCCCCTGGGCCTGAGTCTGGCATGTCTGTTTTATAGGCGTCTAACTGCACATCTAAGGTTTGCCCTCTTATTTCAAAGCAATTTGTCACGTGGAAACAGAGGGAGGACCCAAAACGCAGGACTGCTTCAAAAATATTTAATGACAAATCAAAAAATCCAAAACTCAAGACTAAATTGCAATGGCAAGAGACACAGAGACACTCGGACAGAGACAATGGACCAACAAAGGGCAGAGGAGAACACAGGGTATAAATGCACACACATAGACACAGGTGAAACACATTAGGGCGGGGCAAACAATCAAGACAGGAAGTAAAACTCAAAAATACAAGGTGACAGGACAAACGTCAAAATAAAACACAAACTACAACCACTACAAAACATGAACCATGACACAATTTCTTGCAACTGCTAAAAGGAGTAGCTCTCCGGCATTTTCATTTTGTAAACGCAAAATCCCTGCTCAAGAGCATCAAAAACCAAAATGAAAATAAATAAAATAAAACATGTTAATAAGTTGTTTTGGGCCATTATAGCATTTTCAAAACAATAAAAGGTAACATGGTGATCTCAATACAATATGTGTTTAGATTTAATACCCCACAGAAATAAAATACCCTCTATAAACATTAACGGTCAAATATTATGCAAAACTGACTTCTTGTGAGATTTAATAGATGTTATAATGTTGTTACTGCCTCAAAAACAGACCTTACAGAGTTTATGGAGATGCATTTAAAAATATCTAAATACAAAATACAAATATAAAAACGTGACATACAAATAAATACATGAATTTGTATAAATAAACGTGTATTTTTAAATATATTTTCAAGATTTAATATGCTTGACTTTGTAGTGGAGTCTGCATTTATGGACCCCTTTTTTCCCCCGCTTTTCTCTTGATAACGTACGGAAGCCGAGAGGCGTCACAACAAATACAAATGCGACAACACAACAAAAAGCCACAACAGAAGTGACCGCGGGACTCTATTTTCAGACGGACCGATCAAGCGGCAAGTGAAGAAGAAGAACTACAACGTGAAAAGTAAAGGAACAGAGAAGCTGGAAACGTAAGTAAAAGTAATTTATTGTTTTTTCATTATTCATTTCACGTTGTAGTTCACTTCACCTGCTGCTTGATCGGTCCGTCGTCACTTCCGTTGTGGCTTTTTAATGTGTTGCGGCTTTTAAATGTGTTGCGGCTTTTGCGTTCGTGTTGTGGCGTTTGTATTTGTTGCGGCGTTTGCATTAAAATAGAGTCCCGCGGTCATTTCCGTTGTGGCTTTTTGTTGTGTTGTCGCATTTGTTTTGTCGCGGCGTTTGCGTTTGTTGTGACCCCCCTCGGCTTCCGTAATAACGTCATTTTGAGACATTCTTACCGCACATATTGGATATTTATAAAGTAAAGTAAGTCTATTTATTCATTTTTTTATTTGGATACATCTTTTCGAGACAATTTTTATCTCCACAGAAGTCGTAGTTTTGTTTAATTCGCACCTGTTTTAGTGATCCTTTATTATTCATCTGTCTACATCAAAGCTCAAAATGCTCTGTTCCACCTTGCGATGTCATGAAGCGGTAGTGAAACGGCGAGTTTGAGGGAAAAACTCAACCTAAATATGCAGAATTTGTGTGTTAAACGTGTGTCTGTTTGTGATGAGGAAACATTATAACAGATCAGAAAATAGCGCAATATGGGCCATTTAAATACAAAAGCTGTAATGACAAAATGTTCTGAACAAAAAAGCCTGAACAATGCAAAACATATAGGACCTCAACAACCTCAAATAATCGCCAGTTCTCCACAATCACCACGACAAACGCGCAGACGCCGCGCAAGAATCCCAAACCCCCTCTCTAAAGCATCGCTCTTATCTTGTCCACGCAGAACGCATTTCCAATACACATAATGAATAGAATCTTTGTTTGCATTCCGCCTTGACATCCAAATGACCGTGCGCTACTTAAAACCTTCAGATCCGTTGGTAAAACAGCCCCAAAACCTACCGCGGATGAAGGAGTAATTGATTTGCCCAAGAGAACAGCCCCAGAAGAAGAACAAAATGACATTATAAGCACCGCAATTTAATTTACGCCACAAATTGCCTTTTAGTTTGGGCAAAAGACCAGTGTTAAGCTCAGACGGGGAAGGAAAAGGAAGGTGATGCATTAAAGGGTATGGAAGTAAGGGTTTGAGACATTTAAGGGTCTATATCATGAATTATTCAGGCTCTGAATAATTTCTGAAACACTCTCAGAAACCGTAGCATCTGGTCTTTTTAGGTTAAAGGGCCAGTGCCATATTTTTCCAAGTGTACAGTATTTTTCGGACTATAAAGTGCACCGGATTATAAGGCACAATATCAATAATGTTGAATTCTCTTGTCTATTTTCATATATAAGGTGCACCGGATTATAAGGCGCATTAAGCAAAACAAACAGACGACACTTGAGACTGATCCCTTAGTCCAGGCGTCCACGACCCATCGGCAGATCGTGGTGTAGTTCGCCCGGTGTTGCCTCCTTGTCTTGGTGAATGTTTATTATGAATCTGGTTGGATAATTTAATTTTGGTTTATTTTATTACTCAAATATCAGTGTTGGGAGTAACGCGTTATTAAAGTAATGAATTACTGTAATGCGTCGCTTTTTGCTGTGACTCAGTAATTTAAGGCATTACAGGAAAAAAAAGTGGTAATATTTTACTCGGTACAAATGTTAGTAAATGTGCGTTACAATGTTTTTTTAACCTGGATTGAAGTGGTGGGTTTTTCTTCACACAAATTCGCTAACGCATAGATATCTGCAGTGGTGAAACGCCGAAGGTGCGCCCGCATAGACCGTGATCGTGAGCGAAAGGACCAACGCAGAACTCCGCGCTCGGGGGTTCTCTCAAGGGCGGTCCTAGATTCTAAGTTCTATTCCAAGATTAGTCCTGGTTTGATCCTGGTTTAGTCCTAGTTTAGCTCTGGTTTAGTCCTGGTTTAGACCTGGTTTACTCCTGGTTCAGTTCTGGTTCAGTCCTGGTTTAGACCTAGTTTAGACCTGGTTCAGTCCACTGTTCAGTCCTGGTTTAGTCCTGGTTCAGTCCAAACGAGCGTTAGCATGCTAGTTGTTGTTAGTTTTAGAGTCATATGTCTGTTTTGGTATCAGAAAGTGAAAAATTTGGATGTTTGGAATAGACAAAGGTAAATTATTAATTAATTAATTAATTGTTGCATTTATACAGCGCCTTTCAAGATCCCCAAATCACTTTACAGTTTATTATTCATTCACTTGACACTCAGTGGTGGTAAAGTTACTGCTGTAGCCACAGCTGCCCTGGGGCAGACTGATGGGAGTGAGGCTGCCAATCTGCACCATCGGTCCCTCCGACCACCACCATCACTCACACACACACCACTTTTATACTAGGCAATGTGTGTGAGGTGTCTTGCCTAAGGACACAACAACAGTTTTTACCACTGGTGCCCCACTGTGGCTCCTGGATTTCCCAGTGTCTCCCATCCAAGTATCAACCAGACCCAGGCCCTGCTGAGCTTCTGAGATCTGACAGGATCAGGCTTTGACAAGCTGGTTTGGCTATGAGGAAATGAGGAATAATTTTGGATCACTGCAAACTGTTACGATTATTTCTTAGTTACACGATGCATTTATTCAGCATTTTTCTCAAAACCCCCCCCCAAAAAAACACTTTGTTATGGATGATTTATGCAAAACTTTCAAAAAGGCTACAAATATGTAAAACATAAAATGAAAAAAATATTCTTATAAAAACATAAATGTACCCAAAATAAACTATATATCCCTCTGTTCTACAATCTCTATATTTCAAAAATAAAATAAATATACTTTTTTATATAAAAAAATCCCAAAATAAACTTTTTAAAGCTTTGTTTCAACTTGATTATATGAGTTTGGAGATTGTTTGGACAGTGTAACATAGTAAAATAAAGAGTGATCAATAAATTCACTCTAAGTTAATTACACCAAATCATTTTTACATTATAATTAACAATAGTACGTCAAATGTTCTAACGTGTTTTTTGAGCTCTTCTTTTTTACCTACATTTACCCTTTTTAAAAAAAATTTTTTTTTAAATTACATTTGGAGTTGCAAACAAAGCAACATTTCTCTAAGACAAGCGGGCAGATTGCAGACCCTCTTCCAGAAAAGTTCCACAGTGCACCTTTAATAGATTTGCATTGTCCCTTTCGTTGGATTCTGCCCAACAATACCCTCGGTGTGACATCAGATTATATAATGTACAAAAGGCGAGCCAATTAAATCCCTGTTAAAAGCTGAGACCTGCGCTCCTCTCGTGTGCTGGAGGATTAAAGCTGCAGATGTGATGTTGACCTAATGCTTCAGCCGAGTCCATCTGGCCCTGACGCAGCAGCAACACGGAGGAAACTACGACTCAAAGACGCTCCAATATCTCTGAAACTACTGCTTTAAATCCTGTTGTGAGTTTTTTTGTTCGAGTAAAAGTGCAAATCGACAATTTAAAGTGGGACTAAACACCAACGCTCTGCCAAGAATCGCATTTCAGATAGAAGCGATAAACTGGGCAGCACACGGACTCAAGAGGAGAGTGAGGGAACAAGGGCGATAAGAAACAGGTGGTTTTTTTAAACAAAAAGGAACTAATTAAACAGTCTAAACCAGGTTGGTAAATTAACCAGTTACTTTGTTGAAATAATTGGATTACACAGCGGTATTTTCCTCTTTTCACATTTTGGGCTAAACCAGGACTAAAACCAGGACTAAACCAGGTCTAAACCAGGTCTAAACCAGGTCTAAACTAGGACTAAAACCAGGACTAAAACCAGGACTAAACCACGTCTAAACTAGGACTAAACCAGGTCTAAACCAGGACTAAACCAGGTCTAAACCAGGACTAAAACCAGGACTAAAACCAGGTCTAAACCAGGACTAAACCAGGTCTAAACCAGGTCTAAAACCAGGAACTAAACCAGGAACTAAACCAGGACTAAACCAGGTCTAAACCAGTACCAGGTCTAAACCAGGTCTAAACTAGGACTAAAACCACGTCTAAACCAGGTCTAAACCAGGTCTAAACCAGGACTAAACCAGGACTAAACCAGGTCTAAACCAGGTCTAAACCAGGACTAAAACCAGGACTAAACCAGGTCTAAACTAGGACTAAAACCAGTCTAAACCAGGTCTAAACAGGACTAAACCAGGAATAAAACCAGGTCTAAACCAGGTCTAAACCAGGACTAAAACCAGGACTAAACCAGGACTAAACCAGGTCTAAACCAGGTCTAAACCAGGTCTAAACCAGGACTAAACCAGAACTAAAACAAGGACTAAACCAGGTCTAAACCAGGTCTAAACTAGGACTAAAACCACGTCTAAACCAGGTCTAAACCAGGACTAAACTAGGAATAAACCAGGTCTAAACCAGGTCTAAACCAGGACTAAAACCAGGACTAAACCAGGTCTAAACCAGGTCTAAACCAGGTCTAAACCAGGACTAAACCAGAACTAAAACAAGGACTAAACCAGGTCTAAACCAGGTCTAAACTAGGACTAAAACCAGGTCAAAAAACAGGTCTAAACCAGGACTAAACTAGGACTAAACCAGGTCTAAACCAGGACTAAAACCAGGTCTAAACCAGGTCTAAACCAGGTCTAAACTAGGACTAAAACCAGGACTAAACCAGGTCTAAACCAGAACTAAAACCAGGACTAAACCAGGTCTAAACCAGGTCTAAACCAGGTCTAAACCAGGTCTAAACCAGGACTAAAACCAGGTCTAAACCAGGTCTAAACCAGGACTAAACCAGGTCTAAACCAGGTCTAAACAATATGACACTAACAGTAGGTGGACATACTTTAAGGCAGCAGTGTCTCATATAAAAAATCTTTTCTTTCTCAATAATATTTTTAATTTGGTTAAGAAAAGACTGGACTTTTTATTTTCTTTTAACAGACAAAACATCTTATTTTCAGATCCTCGTCTTTGCTTCTCTACAGTAAAACAAAAGTCTGTTCATGGAGACTTGGACTCAACACACAATTTGAAGAAAACAAACATGAATTTCCAGGACGTGGTTGATACATTCATGTAAGTTTTAAAAAACACGACAATATCAAGTAATCCAAAAGACTTCAAACCGTAACTAAACCAGGCAGTAAAACCAGGTCTAAACTACAGGACTAAACCAGTGTTAAACCAGGAACTAAAACCAGGACTACACCAAGTCTAAAAGGTCTAACCTAGGACTAAATCCATGTCTAAACCAGGTCTAAACCAGGACTAAAACCAGGACTAAACCAGGTCTAAACTAGGACTAAAACCACATCTAAACCAGGTCTAAACCAGAACCAAAACCAGGACTAAAACCATGTCTAAACCAGGTCTAAACCAGGAACTTAAACCAGGTCTAAACCAGGACTAAACCAGGACCAAAAACCATGTCTAAACCAGGTCTAAAACCAGGACTAAAACCAGGTCTTAAACTAGGACTAAAACCAGGTCTAAAACCAGGTCTAAACCAGGTCTAAACCTAGGACCAAAACCAGGTCTAAACCAGGTCTAAACCAGGACTAAAAACCAGGTCTAAACTAGGACTAAAACCACATCTAAACCAGGTCTAAACCAGGTCTAAACTAGGACAAACCAGGTCTAAACCAGGTAGGTCTAAAACCAGGACTAAACCAGGACTAAAACCAGGTCTAAACCAGGTCTAAACCAGGTCTAAACAATATGACACTAACAGTAGGTGGACATACTTTAAGCAGCAGTGTCTCATATACATACATACATTCATGTAGTTTTAAAAAACACGACAATATCAAGTAATCCAAAGTATTCAGATTACATTACTCACTTTAAGTAATTTAATGGATTACGTTGCAAACTACATTTTGGGGTATGTAATCTGTAATCTGTAGGGGAATACATTTTAAAAGTAAAAGTAAGTATTAAAACACCATATGAACAGCTTAGCCAAAAAAAAAAAGAAGTTTATTTAGTGTTTAGTTCCACTTTTTGTTTGAAATGTTAGTACAGTGACAACTCCACTCGTGCGCAGAATTCTTATAGCTGCACTAAGATATAAAAACATAAAATACTGAAAATACTGAGAATGCGTTTGGAAGT
This sequence comes from Boleophthalmus pectinirostris, assembly GCF_026225935.1. NCBI lineage: Eukaryota > Metazoa > Chordata > Actinopteri > Gobiiformes > Gobiidae > Boleophthalmus > Boleophthalmus pectinirostris. The sequence continues at coordinate 10,532,918 of NW_026571515.1, read as the reverse complement.
CGTTTTAAAAAGCCTGAATAATGCATTCTGGGGGACATTTAAAATTTAAAGAGTGCCCTTTTGGGTGACAGTGGCACCGTCTCGAGAATCTTGGCAACACTTTTCCATTTAAGAAACACAAGTTGACTTTTACAAAACTAACTCTTTCATATCTCTCGCAAATATAACCCTAACCTTTAAAAAAAAAAACTTCGAAACAAGCCTATAAAACGTGAATTACCTGGACTGCTCCCTGCGCTTTTGTCTCCGGAGTTGATGGAGATCCAGCGGGGTGACCGGTCCCCCACGCCGCCGCCACCGCCGCCGCGCTGGGACGAGCGGGCTGCGCACTCCGTCATCTCCCCCGTTCTCTCTGAGCTCCGGACTCCACCGCCCCCTCCTCCGCCTCCGCCTGTCCCTGCCCGCGCCGCCTGCCTCCTCCCTGGGTCGCTCGCTCGGCCGTGCCCCTTCTCCCCGAGCGCGTTTATCCTGGATGGAGGCGGCGGATTACCTCTTTAATCTCGCAGTGCGCCGGGCTGCGAGGGGGTTTTGAGTGAGGGGAGGGCGTCTGTGTGTGTGTGTGTCTGTGTGTGTGTGTGTGTGCGTGTGTGTGTGTGTGTGTGTGTGTGTGTGTGTGCGCGTGTGTGTGCGCGCGCGGACCCCCTCCCCACGCAAACACACGCGCCACTTCACTTACGGCGGGACACTAAAAAGGCAATTTTGCGTAAAGACACAAAAGCGGGATATAAACCGATACACTACAACTTCACAAACCTGATGTGATGTGTGGAAAAAGCTTGAGCAAAATATGAAACTATAAACACTTAAATCTGTCAGAAAATGCAGCAAGATAAATAAACTACATTTAAATTAGAATGAAGCCATCGCTGGTCTAGTACGTAGATCAGGGTCCCCAATCCCCAGGCTAAAACCAGGACTAAACCAGGACTAAAATCAGGACTAAACAAGAACTAAACCAGGTGTAAACCAGGACTAAAAATCAGGACTAAACCAAGACTAAACCAGGACTAAACCAGGTAAACTAAAACCAGGACTCTAAACCAGGACCAGGGAACTAAACCAGGACTAAACCAGGACTAAACCAGGACTAAACTAAAATCAGGACTAAAACCAGAACATCTAAACCAGGTCTAAACCAGGACTAAAACCAGGACTAAACCAGGACTAAACCAGGTAAACTAGGACTAAACCAGGACTAAACCTAGGAAATCTAAAACCAGGACTAAACCAGACTAAAACCAGGACTAAAATCAGGACTAAACCAGATCTAAAACCAGGACTAAACCCAGACTAAAATCAGGTCTAAACCAGACCTAAAATCAGGACTAAACCAGGACTAAAACAGGATTTAACCAGGACTAAACATGCTGCGTGGACTGCGCCTTCTCCTGTGTTTCCTGCACCACTAAACCAGAACTAAAACCAGGACTAAATCAGGACTAAAATCAATTCTAAACCAGGTCTAAACCAGGACTAAACTGAAAACTAAATCCAGGACTAAACCAAGTCTAAACCAGGTATAAAACAAGAAATAAAACCAGGACTAAACCAGAACTAAACTCTAACTAAAAGTGCGTCGAGCAAAAGGAGTCAAACAAAAAAAAAAGTTGGGACTCAAAGTGCAAAACAAAATGAAACAAAAACATACTTAAGATGTTCATTTGTTGTTTTGGTGAATATGATATTTTCAAACTAACAAAAGGGTTATTATGTGAGTGTGTGTGTGTGTGTCTATGTGCCTGGACCCTCCTCACACACTCACACACTCCATTCCACTTAGGACGGGCGACTAAAACTGACAAAAAATCAATACAAAAAGCATAAAAGAAGCAGAGCGACAGTTTTTCAGTTTTTTTGGGCAGCAAAACAAGACACAACGAACACAGTCTGATGGATCTGAACGGGACTTTTGTTCAAATGTTACGTCGTTTGTGAATCTGCTGAACAAAAGGTAAAAGGAGCTGTTCACTTAAAAAAAACTGCACATTTAAAGAATTTGACAAATCGTTGACGAAATTCTTATTATCTCCAGGGTTTTTTAGAAGAGAGAACGAAAGAGCAGTGAGAGAGAAAGAGAGTGAAGCAGAGGGAGAGAGAGAAAGACAAAGAGAGACAGAGAGACAGAGAGAGAGAGACGAAATGAGCGCAAGAGGGATAGAAAAAAAAGAGAAAGAAATATAGACAGAGAGGGATAGAAATAGAGAGAGAGAAAGAGGAAGAGCGAAATAGAGAGAAGAGAGACAGAAAGGGATAGAAAGAGAGAGAGGAAGAGTGAGAGATAGAGAGAAAAAGGAATACAAAGAGACAGAGAGAGAGAGACAGAAAGGGATAGAAAGAGAAACAGAAGGATAGAAAGAGAGAAGTAGAGAGAGAGAGAAAGAAACAGGAAACGCAATAGATAGAGAGGATAGAAAGAAAGAGAGAGAGAGAAATAGAGAGACCGAGAGTAAGACAGAGAGAAGAGAGAAAGGGACAGAAAGAGACAATGAGAGACAGAGAGAGAGAGACAGAAAGGGATAGATAGAAAGAAAGAAAGAAAGAAAGAAAGAAAGAAAGAAAGAAAGGAAGAAAGAGAAGTAGAGAGCAAAAGAGAACAAGAGTGACAAAGAGGGACAGAAAGAGAGAGAGGAAGAGTGAGAGATAGAGAGAAAAAGGAATACAAAGAGACAGAGAGAGAAAGGGATAGAAAGAGAAACAGAAGGATAGAAAGAGAGAAGTAGAGAGAGAGAAAGAAACAGGAAACGCAATAGATAGAGAGCAAGAGAGTGGATAGAAAGAAAGACAGAGAGAGAGAGAGACAGAGAGACAGAGAGGGATAGAAAGATAGAGAGAGAGAGAGAAAGAGGAAGCGTGAGAGATAGAGAGAAGAGAGAGAGAAAGGGATACAAAAAGACAGTGAGAGAGAATGAAAGAGAGAGAGAGACACACAAAGAAGAAGAAAGAAAGAAAGAAAGAGTGGGGGGTAGAAATAGAGAGAGAAAGAGGAAGAGCAAGAGATAGAGAAAGGAGAGAGTGAGAGGGATAGAAAGAAAGAGAGAGAGAGAAATAGAGAGACCGAGAGTAAGACAGAGAGAAGAGAGAAAGGGACAGAAAGAGACAGTGAGAGACAGAGAGAGAGACAGAAAGGGATAGACAGAAAGAAAGAAAGGAAGGAAGAAAGAGAAGTAGAGAGAGCAAAAGAGAACAAGAGTGACAAAGAGGGACAGAAAGAGAGAGAGGAAGAGTGAGAGATAGAGAGAAAAAGGAATACAAAGAGACAGAGAGAGAGAGAGAGAGACAGAAAGGGATAGAAAGAGAAACAGAAGGATAGAAAGAGAGAAGTAGAGAGAGAGAAAGAAACAGGAAACGCAATAGATAGAGAGGATAGAAAGAAAGACAGAGAGAGAGAGTAAGAGAGAGAGACAGAGAGGGATAGAAAGATAGAGAGAGAGAGAGAAAGAGGAAGCGTGAGAGATAGAGAGAAGAGAGAGAGAAAGGGATACAAAAAGACAGTGAGAGAGAATGAGAGAGAGAGAGGACACACACAAAGAAGAAGAAAGAAAGAAAGAAAGAAAGAGTGGGGGGTAGAAATAGAGAGAGAAAGAGGAAGAGCAAGAGATAGAGAAAGGAGAGAGTGAGAGGGATAGAAAGAAAGAGAGAGAGAGAAATAGAGAGACCGAGAGTAAGACAGAGAGAAGAGAGAAAGGGACAGAAAGAGACAATGAGAGACAGAGAGAGAGACAGAAAGGGATAGACAGAAAGAAAGAAAGGAAGGAAGGAAGAAAGAGAAGTAGAGAGAGCAAAAGAGAACAAGAGTGACAAAGAGGGACAGAAAGAGAGAGAGAAAGAAACACAAAGCACAAGAGATAGAGATTAAAAGAGAAAGAGAGCAGCAGAGAGAAACAGAAAGAAAGAGACAGAAAGAAATAGAAAGACAGAGAAAGGGATAGAGAGAGCGAGAGAGAAGAGTGAGAATGAGAGAGAAGAGACAGAAAGGGATACAAATAGACAGAGAGAGAGAGACACACACAGAAAGGGACAGAAAGAGAGACAGGAGGATAGAAGGATAGAAAGAGGAACAGGAAATGCAATAGATAGAGAGCGAGAAACAAAAAGAGAAAGAGCGTGAGAGAGAGGGATAGAGAGAGAGAGACAGAGAGAGAAATTGAGAGAAGAGAGAGAGATAAAGGAATAGAAAGCGACAGAGAGAGAGAGAGACACACACAGAGATGAATAGAAAGGAGAGAGAGAGAAAGATGTAGAGAGAAAGAGAGAGAAAGAACCAGGGAGCACAAGCGATAAAGAGCGAGAGATGGAAAGCGAAAGAGAGTGAGAGAGAGAGAGACAAGAGGGACAGAAAGAGAGAAAGAGGAAGAGCGGGAGAGACAGAGGAGAAAAAAGAAAAGGACAGAGAGAAAGAGAAAGAGACAGAGGGAGACAGGGACAGTAGTGTTGATTATTCATTACACACTGACGCACACCTGAGTCCTCTGCAGTCTTAGTGTCATACTCCATCTATGAACCTGTCCTTCCTCACACACACACACACACACACACACACACACACACACACACACACACACACACACACACACACACACACACACACACACACACACACACACACACACACACACACACACACACACACACACACACACACACTCTTCTTCAGCTCAGAACAGGCCTCCGCTGCTGAGAGACAAAAGGTCCATTCAAATAACAAGGTGAAAATGCACACAGGAATTCATTCTATTCATTTGATAAAGTGAAGTATTTACAGATGTACGAATAAAAACACAACACGGACAATGTTTTAAACCAGACGGCAGCATAAAAGACTCAACTAGAAAAGCACTCAGAGAGCGCAGACCTCCACAATCCTTGTATCATTCGTTCATTCGTTTTTCAATATAAAACCAAAAATAAGAAAACGAAAAAACAACAGTTTTCTTCGTTATTTGTCTCCAAAACCAAAATGAAAAAACGGATAACGATTTGTTTTTTCAGTTTTCGATTTTGTGTTTAAATGAAGAATGGAAAAAACGGATAACGGCCGTTTCCCGTTTACGTGACTTCTGTGACTGCGATGCCGGACTTTTGCACCGCATACAGACTGAACCGGGACACATCATAATTGTGCGGTTGTTGGATCCTAACAGCGGAAAACGGCTTGAGAAATGAGCTTCGGAAGTTTGCAAACTCTAGAAATGCAAAAGGGAATCAGATGTGTGTGACTGCAAACCTCTGTTCAAACTGTTTCCCTTCCCAGTGGAATTGAAAAATAGTGAAAGGTGAAGGTGATGGGCAGGATTGATCCACAGGAAAGACGAAAAAAGTAACCTTTGACTGCCTACATCATCCCGAGTTTGCAGCGAACAACACAGAAGACAAACAGGCCGAGCTCGCACTTTCTTGTTCTTGTGGTTTTACAGCAACATCACGTCTTAGTCTCTTTGCAGTGGAAGGTGTTTCTTGGCAAACAGCTGGTGCCTTTTGCTTTGTAACCAAGGTTGAGCGAGGGATCGGAATTTTGCTTTGCTGGTGCGCCACATACAAAATGTTCTCTGCAAACTTGGGATGATCCTGCCCATCGCCTTCGCCTTGCACTATTCTTCAGTTCCGTTGGGAAGGGAAACGGAGGTTTGCAGTCACACAGATCTGATTCCCTGTTACAGTTATGAAGTTTGCAAACAAATTTCTCAAGCCGTTTTCCGCTGTTAGGATCCAACAACCGCACAATTACGATGTCTGAATCCCAAAACTAAAAGATGACAATATCAGAACCAGAAACAAAAACGATATGGTTCAAAACACTTGAAAAGATCGGCTTTGTCAATAGACGCATCTCACTGGGAAAACAAACACAGCGGTTTGATGTTCACTTTTTCGGAAAATTTCAATGACCGGAAGTCTGAAATTCTTAATGCATGTATTATCGATTAGTCGCCAAGTTAGCATGCTAGTTATTATTAGCAGTAGTGTTACAGCAAAGTTCTATTTAGGCCTCTGAAATTTGTGAAACGTGCTTATAAACTTCTCATGGTGAGGAATTAGGACGCACAAGACAAGTGAGCACTGCAAACTGTTTAAAATCAACTTTATATGTTTTAAAGACCATAAAAATCAAACACAGCATCTTTAAGTTAAATCATATCTGTTTTCCACCTCTGTGCGTCGCTCTGGCCTGGGCACTTTGGCCCCTGTGAAAACTGCGCCACCCACTTTCTAATGTCTGAAATAACCCGGTGGCCCCCGGTGGAGGAGGGGGCTCTGACGGAGATTTATGCCCCAGACGGGAGCACGGAGGTGGGCAGCCGGGAGCTCGCATTCAGCCCGTGTTGTTTTTTTTCTGGAGCCGGATGGTCTGCGATCCATCATGTCTGAGTGATGGAACACCTCTGTTTCCACGGCTACAGCGGCCAATTTAACAAAAGGCAAAGCTTATTTTAATACAATAGTTGGGAGTAGTTTCTGGCATTTATATATGGCTTTCTAAGAATATACCTCATTTTCTTATTCTCAGCGGGATTCTGTGTCACGAGACAATGGTGGGTTAGTCCGGTCATTATTACAAACAAAAATCTCACATATTTCACTAAGTTTTTTATAGAGAAAAATTAATCCAGCATCGAAACTAGGCTAAACTCAAGTTAGAACCACCATCTAATTGGGTGAAAACAGTGAAGTAGTGAATTTGAGCAAGACACCAAAGTTATCTTCACTGTCTGTGGCACTTTTGTATGAGTATATTAGTTGTGTGTTCAGTGTCAGATAGTACTCCAAAATCAAAACAACTTATGTTTTTATTCCAGCGTCAGTATGTGCATGATGTGACAGGAAGGGCATCCGGCATAAAAAATCTAGCTATAGCCGGTTGAAATTGCTGCTTTGGTCTTTCATGTCTAACAAAATATATGTGTAAAATGTCTTAAAAAATATCTAAAAATATCCAAAAAATGCCAAAAATAAGTGTAAAATGTCTAAAAAATATATGTCTAACAAAATATGTCTAAAATGTCTAAAAGAAATTCTAAAATAAAAAAAAAGTCTAAAAAATATATTTGTCTTGTATGTACCTAATAAATTTTAAAAAGTCAAAAAAATTTCTAAAAGCCACGTCTAACAAAATATGTCTAAAAATATCTTTAAAATATATGTCTAACAAAATATATGTCTAAATTGTCCAAAAAAAAAAAGTCTGAAATGTTTAAAAAAAAAAAAAAAAATGTGTGTGTGTAACAAAATATATGTCTAAAATGTCTAATAAATTCTAAAAAAAAAAAAAAAAAAAAAAAAAAAGTCTAAGTCTAAAAGAACTGTCTATAAAATGTCTAAAAACATGTCTAAAAAAATATGTCTAAAAATGTCTTGAAAATATATATGTCTAACAAAATATGTCTAAACTGCCTAAAACATTTCTAAAAAATGTAAAAAAAAAATATATATATATATATATATATATATATGTCTAAAAAAATATCTGTCTAAAATGTCTAAAAAATTTCTAAAATGTAAAAAAAAATATATCTATAGCTATCTATCTATCTATATCTATATATCTATATCTATATATATATATATATATAGATATATATAATAACAAAATATGTCTAAAATGTCTAAAAGTATATATATGTCTAAGAAAATATTTTCATGTTTAACAAAATATATTGTGATTCTAATAAAAACGATACTGTATAGTTATTGTGGGTTGTTGTATCGCTGTATATAAGAGTATTTTTTGGTATCTTTTAGCATTTATAATGAAAATTAGAACTATGGTATTTTTGGGCAAGAAAAACATCCATAATGAATACATGAAGATGAATATGTTTAAAGTCATACCATGGAACTTTCCAGACAAAGCAATAACATCGCCATGTAGACAAACAGGTGACGAACCCTCCAGTAGAAAAGTTACATAGTGCATCTTTAACTGACACATGTCACCAGGTGTTCAATAATCACATTTCTCTTTTGCACATAAACACAAACCAAAAATCTGATCTAATTATCTAGTTATCTGATTATTGTAGTTATCAGACATTTACTTGAATTTAATGAGTTGATTTTTAGAATTTCTGTCAGCGTTTTCTCTTTCATTTTTGTAATCAGTTTGACATTGTTTTTATCGTCAAAACCTGCACAGGACACAACAGAACAATCGTAAAAATATATCTGGAGTCAGTGTCTGTATTTACATGCACAGTAACCTGATTTCCTTGTGTCAATTTAGCCCCATAAAGAAAAGTAAACTGGAACTGTCTTCTATGTAGTGCTCACTGTGTTTTTGTGAGTGTCTCTATCTGGGTTTTCACACACGCACCATTTTTCACGATCCCAAAAGAGAAAATTGCTTCTCACAGCCCCCCGCCGCGCTCCGAGTCCTGTTTTGTCTCTACATGTTTGTGGACCACTGCTCTGTTTAATAGCTTTTCGTGGTACACAGACCACAAAGTCCAGCTGCCTGCAAAAGTATCTTTCAGTGTGTACTGCGTTTGGAGGATACTTTTCAAATTACAGGTTCAAAAACGGCACGGGGAAGTTGGAATAATAGTGTGTTTTTTTGGACGGTGCGCAAGAAAGTTTTTCAATTTTGATATTTAAATGGTAACGGTCAGAACTATTTAAAGGTGCACTATGTAACTTTCTGATTTGGGGTCTGTTACCTGTTTGTTTCTGCCTGGAATGTTCCACAGTATGGCATTAAACAGCTCTACCTTACATCTATTTAATTACAGGTGGTTTTATAGCTCAAAAATACCTTGAAAAAAAGACATTCTGACTGTGAGCGGGGTTGCCTCTCCACAGATCTGGCCTGTAACTTCGCCTGGTTTGGTCTGCATGAGGATAAAAAAAAGGTTTAATGCCATACTGTGAAATATTCTAGACCAAGCAATAAAGCATTTGACGGACCCTTCACCAGAAAAGTTACACAATGCGCCTATCATAAGGAAAAAGATGCATTTTCCTACCATGAAAGGTATTTTTCAAAACAGTTTACGTGAAGAAATGTTTAAAACTAACTAAAATATAGATAAACTAGAAAAGCACTCAGAGAGCGCAGACCTCCGCCAAGGACTACCCCCATTTTTTATATAAATTGCGATAAAATCAGTCTTCTGGATCAGATCCGGATCAGCCTTTGGAATATGAAAGAGGATCCCATTGTCCATCCCTGAGTCAAATTTCATGGGGTTTGGTCAATAATTAACCGAGATATTGAGAAACAAAATTTTTGGCCCCATTTACCACAATGTTAACTAAAATTTCAAAGTGATCCAGAATCCAGGATTTCTTCCGGATCACCCCCAAAATGAAATCAGTTCTTCCTTTTCACATTTCCAACAAATCCTGAAAATTTCATCAAAATCGGTCCATAACTTTTTGAGTTATGTTGCTAACAGACAAACAAACAAACAAACAAACAACAAACAAACAAACAAACAAACAAACAAACAGACAAACGCCAGCAAAAACATAACCTCCTTGGCGGAGGTAATGAAAGTCTTAAAATGCTAAATTAGATCATCAATTGTGGACATGTTGTAAAAGCAGCTGTTGGGGTTAAAATGAAACCACCGGCTGCTATCTGCATCTAAGGCCCCGTCCACACTTGTATGTAGTCGAGTTGCTTTCGTTGCGGATGCAGTGTTCGTCCACACTAATCCGATGGAAAATGGATCCAGAGACTGAACGATTTGGTGCTGCCATTTACCTGAGTACAGATCAGATCGGGCACTGTGTGGACTCCTGAAAACGTTGATACACTGACGTAGGAGCTGTAGTTGCCGTCCTTACTGGTCCACGTCACTGTGATTTGCTCCTTCCTGAATTCGCTGGGTTCGTGACATCGGTCATGTGACGGTATTGTGGAAACCCATTTAAACAAACCATAGACCACAGGTGTCAAACATAAGGCCCGGGGGCCAGATCCGGCCCTCCAAGACCTTTAATCTGGCCCTTGGGTGATTTTCTACTAAAATAATTTAATTATATTTTCTATTAAAATCTTGTAAATTTTCTGTGGTGTTTATCACAGCAGCGTCTCCAGCGTCTCTGTACGTGGTGCTCTCTCCCACACAGCCATGGAGCAGCAAATCAGCCTCCCACCAGAGCAGCACAAATGAAGACTTGTCTCTTTCCAAACGCTCTTAAAGGACGATCGTTTTGACTGTTGACCGTGACACCCTCATCAGAAAAATGTTAAAAATGAGAAAAGTGGAGCCGAGTGCAGGATTTTACAAGAAAAATTAACTTATTCCTATTTGCATACAAGTTCATGTTAAAACATTGTGTTGAAATTGAAATTTTTCTTAAAGTTTCAGGTTGTTCATAATATTATAATATTTTGTAAAAGAAAGAGTTCATCAATTAAAAAGATTTCTGTAATAGATTTGTGTTTCTCTGCACAAATATTTGAACTTATTGTTATTTTTGGGGTTTATATGACATAAGTTTTCTGATCCGGCCCAAATGAGTTTGACACTCCTGCCATAGACAAACGGGAAACAGCGCAGGTAGAACTACTTGATAGTACACGGTTTCATGCTTGCCATCTTCCTCGGCTCGATATCGGCTGCTGCAACTTCAGACACGGTTTCCAGAACATCCCTCTGTCACAGAAACAACACTCATATTCCACTGAGTCGTGTCCTTTAGTCCGACAGAAGCTGAACCGCACCAGCGCACAAGGAGCGAGCTGTTTTTTGAGCCAAATGAACCATGTGGTTTTAAGTTTCATTTCTGTAAAACGTAAACAAATATGCTCAAAGCTGTGTGGAAAGGGAAGGACTGTGGACACAGAAACGACTTGTCTGGACGCAAATCGTTTCCAATACGGTGATTTCAGTGTAAACGTAACCTAAGCGTTTTGCTGTTTGAGAACCAGGAAGTGCGCTGTTCACATGCTAGTTGTTGTTCGCATAACCATGACTCAGCTCTGGCATCTGACAGCTGAGAAAAGCTCTTATAAACTGAATAATTAAGATGCCAGGGATGCGTTAAGACAGTTTTTATCACTTTGGACCACTGTAAACTGATTAAATGGTCACAATTTATGTCATTTATTATCACAATTTTCAGAAAACAAAAATGCAGCATTCATCTGTGGGAGCTGGAATCGCACCGCCAACCTTTGGATCCGTGGACACTCTACCACCTGAGCTACAGAGTAAAAAATGAACAAGATCTGTTTTTTTTTTCACCTTTCTGAAACAGTACAAATCCAGTAGAACGAGGCAAAGGAAATTTAAGAGCCGCCTCAAAAGGAAGCAGTGATTTTTCTGAGAAAACGCAACAGAAGGAGCCAGATGTGTGTCAGTGGAGAAGCAATTTGACAATTTTGATAAAGATTCACATTAATAAATCCAAATACTACCAAGGGGGAAATGAAGAAGCGGTAATGGAGCGGTTTTCATTGGAACTGAAAGAAACTGGAGAATCTACTGTTGTTCTATTGTCTATTGTTTTCTTGGAGTGTGAGGAAGTGCTTAGAATCTCACAACAATAAGGCCCTGGGTTCAATTCATAGGTTTCCACAAAAGACGTGTCTAAACAAGGCACTCCAGACCTAAATACAATCTTTGGAGAAGCTGCATCGATCTATATCGCTGAAGGACGGGTCAAAGTCAGATGGGAATTTCACAGGAGGGGCTATTAAGTCTTTTATGGTTGTGAGGGGGTTGCCAGATATTATTTGACACTAAAACTGGCAACAAAACTAGATATCAATACTGTAAATGACATTTCCAGATTAGTTTTAGGGTGTGTCCTTGTTTGGTGCTGGTCAGTGACAGGAAAATTACTTATAAAAATATATTTAATACTGAATACCTGCAGTAAAATGTATTTTGTAATATATTCTGATACATGGTCCAATCAGAGTACTGTATTCTGAACACTTTGAATACTTTTATGTTGAATTTTATAGAGTAAAAACATAAAGACATATAAGCAGTGTTGGGAAGTAACAGATTACATGTACCGGAGTTATGTAATCAGAGTACAAATTATGAGTAACTGTATTCAGTTACAGTTACTGTTTCAGTGAGTGGTAATTGGATTACAGTTACTTGGTTCAAATAAATGGATTACATGGAGGTATTTTCCTGTTTTTACATTTTTGGGCTATATCCCCTTTTTTTTTTTTTTTTTTTTCGTAATTCCACTCATTGCCGGACACTAAACCAGGTCTAAAACAGGTCTAAACCAGAACTAAAACCAGGACTAAAACCAGGACTAAACCAGGACTAAAACCAGGACTAAACCAGGACTAAAACCAGGACTAAACCAGGACTAAACCAGGACTAAAACCAGGACTAAAACTAAAACAGGACTAAACCAGGACTAAACCAGGACTAAACCAGGACTAAACCAGGACTAAAACCAGGACTAAACCAGGACCAGGACTAAAACCAGGACTAAAACCAGGACTAAACCAGGACTAAAACCAGGACTAAACTAAAACCAGGACTAAACCAGGACTAAACCAGGACTAAAACCAGGACTAAACCAGGACTAAACCAGGACTAAACCAGGACTAAAACCAGGACTAAACCAGGACTAAACCAGGACTAAACCAGGACTAAAACCAGGACTAAACCAGGACTAAACCAGGACTAAAACCAGGACTAAACCAGGACTAAACTAAAACCAGGACTAAAACCAGGACTAAACCAGGACTAAAACCAGGACTAAAACCAGGACTAAAACCAGGACTAAACCAGGACTAAAAGGACTAAACCAGGACTAAAACCAGGACTAAACCAGGACTAAACCAGGTAAAACCAGGACTAAACCAGGACTAAACCAGGACTAAACCAGGACTAAACCAGGACTAAACCAGGACTAAACCAGGACTAAACCAGGACTAAACCAGGTAAATAAAACCAGGACTAAACCAGGGATTTAAACCATGCTAAACCATGTGCGGACGTGTCTCCTCTTCTATCTAATATTTAGATATTATTATATTTTTTTAATGTAATATTTTTTTTATATGGTTAAGGAAAGTCTGGGCTTTTTATTGTCTTTTAGCAGATAAAACATCTTATATTACGAATTCCTAGTCTTTGCTTCTCTACAACAAATCAAGTAATCCAAAATTTTCAGTTTACTTTAAGTAATTTAGTGGATTACGTTACAGACTACATTTTGGGATATGTACTCTGTAATCTGTAGGGGAATACATTTTAAAAGTCACCTTCCCAACACTGCATATAAGTATAAATTTATAACTTTATTTTTATTGTTATGCATTGATTTATGTCTAATTAGAGAAAAACAAAATCCACACACTGCACTTTTTTCTTACTAATACTGCGCAGTGCAAAGCCAAAATTACATGATGAAGTATGTATTCTGTATTCTTTTTAATTTTGTAAAATAACCACCAAAATATACCACTAAATGCAAGGCTGTACCGGAATACAGACACCCAAAATTAGTACCCAGAATATGTATTTTCAGTACACGTATTCAGTTATTTCCCAACACTAGTGCTGGCTTAAACCCATGTTTCCCAGTGCTAGACCTGGTTTGGTCCTGGTCTAGTCCTAGCCAGGCTGATGCAACCTAGTGCCTCCGCTCGATTTCCTTTCTCTCCAGCGACTAGGTCAGGAATCAGAATACTCTAGACAACCCCGGAAGTTGAAGACTGTGCACCAGCCAATCAGTGAAGAACTGTGAAGCCATGACGTCAAACTCAAACGTCTGTCTGGGTCCATTTTGTGGAACAGCACAACAGTAAACAAAGTGATCGAGATGGATGTAGACGAAGACAGACATTCTGTGTTGGCAACGATTCCCCGAGATCAAGGATTTAAAGCCAGAACAAAGAGAATGTTTGGTGAATTTTATCAAGGGGAACGACATTATTGTCCTTCTTCCTACGGGATTTGGTGCATTACATACGTCACAACCAAACAGCAGCGATTGGTTCAATAAAAAAATGTACCCACCTACCATCGGGCGAACTAATCCTAATGCTGCGAGGTCCGACAGTTTCCACGAAGTGAAACCGGCTGATGAATCAGGCTAGTTTAGTCCAGGTTTAGTTCCAGATTTAGTCCCAGTTTAGTTCCTGTTCTGATCTGGTTTACAGTATGAATGGTCTTTAAGTTTATCACAACTAGTTCAAGAAAAAATACAGTACAATTTTTGTGCTGAAAATGACATTCTACTGACAAAAAAAGTAAGTTTGAAATTGAACATGAAGTCTTTTCTTTTGTAGTATTGTGACAACACTTAAAGCTGCATTGCGGAACTTTTCCGGTGGAGGGTCTGTGAAATGCTTTTCTCCATGGAGATGCTATTGCTTTGTCTGGAATCCTTCAAAGTATGACATTAAACCTTTCTGTCATCCAAACCAGACCAAGTTACAGGTCAGATCTGTGGAGAGGTGAAGCCGCTCGCAGTCAGAATACCTGTTTTTCTCGGTATTTTTGAGCTATAAAACCACCTGTAATTGAATAAATGTAAAGTAGAGCTGTTTAACGTCACACAGAGCAATGACTAAACCATAGAAACAAGCAGAACCTCCACCAGAAAAGTTACACAACGCACCTTTACGTCTATTATCACCAACTGATCGAAACAGTAAACCAGACGGCCGCTTCGACACACTGGCATAACTCACACGGCCCATACAGGACTATTATAACTGACGATAGACGGATAATGGAAGTCTCTCTGGCAAATTAGCTGTTCATTTTGTATCTGACAGGAGCATCTTGTTTAGCATTCCGACCGCCCCATCTGCCGCTGTTAATAACTCCATATTGAGATGCAGTGTCCGGCGTCTGGTCTTAATGGTGAGTGATGGGGGAGTGAAAACGCAATCTCCCCCACTCTCCATCAACTTCACTGCGCACGTTAAAGGTCCCGTATTCAGTGTTGGGGAGTAACGGATTACATGTACCGCCGTTACGTAATCAGAGTACAAATTATGAGTAACTGTATTCCGTTACAGTTACTGCTTCAATGAGTGGTAATTGGATTACAGTTACTTTGCTGAAATAAGTGGATTACAAGGCGGTATTTTCCTTTTTTCACATTTTGTGCTACATCCCATTTATGAATTTTTTTATTTCGGTAATTCCACTCATTGCCGGAAACCCAAACAGAACGCGCGCAATAAGAGCGATGTAAACGTCATGTTAAAGTTGGCGGTGTCAGTCACACAGTGGAAGCAGCAGTGCATTGGTAAATCGCATTTGTGTCTTGGAAATTCTTCTCCCGATATGAGATATATATAAAAAAACAAAAACAAATATAAAATCGCCTACAACTTAAATGTGAAACAGGAGCTACAGGCACTGGTGAAAACAACCTGCATAGACTCATAATATCTGCACCACTGTCCTATAATGACCTGTGACATGAGTGGACATGCACACAAACACACACAAACACAAACACACACAAACACACAAACACACACCTTCATCATCGTCATCAACCTGAGAACCCACGGACCACGTCTCCTTCCGTAGTTACAGCGTGGACACCGACGTCTCGTGCGCCGCGTGTGGACCGTGTTTTCTCGTGTAAACCGCGCTTCCTCCTGTGCGCCTCTAAACCAGAACTAACACCAGGACTAAAACCAGGACTAACCCAGGACTGACCAGGACTAAAGCAGGACTGAACCAGGTTTAAACTAGGACTAAACCACGACTAAACCAGAACTAAAGACCTGGTCTAGGCCTGGTCTAAACCAGGTCTAAAATCAGGACTAAACCAGGTCTAAAAATCAGGACTAAACCAGGACTAAACCAGGTCTAAACAACATGACACCTAACAGTAGGTTGACATAGTTTAAGTTGATCTCATATAAATAATAATTTCTCTATCAATGATATTTTTTAATCTGGTGAAGGAAAGTCTGATCTTGTTATTGTCTTTTAACAGACAAAACCTCTTATATTAAGATCTCGTGGTGTTTGTTTCTCTACATTAAACAGTTGTTTATTCATGGAGACTTGGGCTCAGACAATTTGAAGACAACAAACAAGAATTTTCAGGATGTGGTTGCTACATTCATGTCGTTTAAAAAACATGACAATATCAAGTAATCCAAAGTAATCAGATTACGTTACTCACTTTAAGTAATTTAATGGATTACGTTACAAACTACATTTTGGGGTGTGTAATCTGTAATCTGTAGGGGATTACATTTTAAAAGTAACCTTCCCAACACTGCCTGTATTACACAAAATGGATTCTCGTGAGCTTTAGTAAAGGTGCATGGTGTAACTTTTCTAGAGGAGGGTCCGTCAAATGCTTTTCTTCATGGAGATGTTATTGCTTTGACTGGAATGTTTCACAATATGGTATTTAAACCTTTATTTCTTTTTCATGGAGACCAAACCAGAGCAAGTTACAGGTCAGATCTGTGGACCCCGCTCACTGTCAGGGTATCATTAAGAAGTTGCCGATACGATACATAGACCACGATGCAATACATATCTCGATACAGTGCACTTTCGATTCGATGTGATATTATTCAAAACAATTCGATAAGGTTTAATAAAAAATAAAGGCTAAATCATGTCTTTGTGTAAAGTGAATATGAAACACAAATGTGTTGTATAAACGATTTTTCTTCCTCAAAACATGTAACAAAACTGTAAAGCTGTAAAAAATGTATTTAAAAAATACCAAAAAATACTCTTGGCGATATATCGATACAACAGCCCAAGATGTCAATACTGTATCATCACATCAAAAGATTCGATATTTTGATATTTTTGCACACCCCTAGTCAGAATGCCTGTTTTTCAAGGTATTTTTGAGCAATAAAACCACCTATAATTTAATAAACGTAAGGTACAGCTGTTTAAGAGCAATAGCATATCCATAGAAACAAGCAGGTGACAGACCCCCAACCAAAAAGTTACACAGTGCACCTCTAAAGTCAGTCTTATGAACCTTAACACGAACCATGAATTTGAATTTGAGAGAAAGGCCGCGTTTCATTTCTCTTTCCTCGCTTCCTTCTCCTCGATTCTGCTGGAAGCGTGTGAGGAAGTCCCGCCCACAGACGAGACACAATGAAGAGAGAGGATCTAAACTCCTCACTGAGACCAATAACGTTTGATTCTTTTCTCTGATGTCTGCTTCCTGGAGCCTGGATGTTATAATGTTATTTCCTCCTCAAAAACAGACCTGGAGTTTTGTTTTGTTTCAATAACACATGCTTGAGTAATCCTTTATTATTAAGGCTGAACTATAGTTCTGCGTCGACTCAATGCACACCGCTACTGTCACTTTGTCGCCATCATTTTAGATTTATGGATCTGCGTTGAGGTCTATGTGGCACAAAGTAATTCACCGCCACAACACTAGGAGGCTAGGATTTGAAAACGGACGGAAAGCGAAGTACCGGAAATGTATGTAGAGTGGATGTAGAGAGGACCAATCATGGCGTAGTTACAAAATTTTGGAGGCGCACGTCGGTCAACGCGGACAATCTGCATCACAACACAGACGATTTGATGCACGACCATAAATTGGGCTTTAGTCTGTCTACATCAGACATGTCAAACTCAGGCCCAGGGGCCAAATTTGGCCCGCGATATAATTATATTTGGCCCGCGAGATCATATCAAATATGTATTAGAGCTGCCCGCTGGCTACAGATAGACTATAGAGACATTATTTCTTATTATTTAGTTATTATTTTCTATTATGCTTGTTCTGGATTCAATGTTTAAGCAAAATTATTATTATTACACATTTATTTTAATAAGAAAAGATTACACATATCTCGAAACATACATTTCATATTACATATCTCAAAAGAAGAGAAAACATGCAGATGTTGTTGAAATTTTTCAATAAATATTTAGTTTGGCCCACAACTTAGTCCCAGTTTTTAATTTTGGCCCCTGTGAATTTGAGTTTGACACCCCTGGTCTACATCTCCAGAGCTCAAATGCTCTGTTGCACCTTGTGATGTCATGACGCTGTAGTTTTCAACTTCACATCTCCTTTTACCTTTAGTTCAATAGAGATTGGCAATTCAAGGGCTAAATTTATCCAAATGATTCTAGTGAAGGTGTGTGGAGTTCAAAATCACAGTGGAGCACTTCCTGTATTACTACATGACATCACAAGGTGGAACAGAGCGTTGTCTGTTTGAGAGAAGAACTCAGCCTAAACATGCAGAGTTTGTGTGTTCAACATGTGTGAATGAAACAAAACACAACTCCAGGTCTGTTTGTGATAAGAAAACATTATAACATACATCAGAAAATAGCGTAATATTGGCGCTTTAAAGAACTTAACGGAGTTTCCTTCAGATCTTATCAGATAATTATGTCATGAGGGGGTTGTGGGGCTTTAAATGGGTTTGAATGCGTCTTTGATGTGCGAGAGATTGGCTATATCTCGTAGGAAAATGATTACAACATTTAGGAGAGACTTTTATGTCTATTGGGACGAAACAGGATGTCAATTTGTCACGGAGATCTAAAGAACAGGATGCAAATTTGTAAGTGATTAATACATAAATGAGCCGCCAGCGAGTAAACAGGAAAATCTAAAAAAAAAAAAAAAAAAAAAGGCTGGAAGGTGCAAAACATTAAAGTCAAATTATATGGAAAGTCAAAATGTAAAGTGGAGAAAACACAGGGGAAACATACGAACAACCCGCAGTGTAAGAAGTACTCAGTTTTGTTATGTAAAGGTGCAGTATGTGTCTTCTAAGGTGGAGGATCTGCTACTTGATTATCTCGATGAAGATGTTATTTCTTTGCATGGAAAGTTCCACAGTAAGGCATTAAAGATACAATATTTGCAAAGAGTTTCTTCAATTAAAGGGGTTTTATAGCTCAAAAATACCTTGAAAATCATGAATTCTTACCATGTGCAGGCTCGCTTTTCCATAGATCTGACCACTAACTTGTCTTCATCGTGAGCATTAAGTTTATTTCCGTACTGTAAAATAATCTCCAAGGAGACAAGGATGTGGCGGATCCTTTACCAGAAATGTTCCACAGTGCACCTTCAAGTAAAAGTACAGATACTGGAGCAAACTCAAGTAAAAGTAAAAGTATCACGTGAAAAATCTACTCAAGTAAAAGTATTAAAGCACCAGAGTAAAAATGTACTTAAAGAGTAAAAAATAAACATGTTTTGCAAGGATTTTGAGGTCTGATAAAGCTTCAAATATAGTGATTTTGAAGAATTTTGCGGAATTTTGTTAAACAGAAACAACTGAAATGATGACGGAGATTTGCCTGGAATGTTCCACAGTACGGCATTACCTCCGTCCAAACTTAAGGAAATCCAACCACAGCTGCTAATTTGCATCATGTATCTCTCAAATGCGGCAGATGTCTCCTCTCCAAAGTTATCGTAACATTCAGAAGAAAATACACAACTTCTTTTACCTGAAATAAGTCATAGTTTCTCAGTTTCTCAGTTTGTGATGTAGATTTTTTTTATTTTTTTTTTTTTTAATGTGTAAGCAGCCTCGCTATGAGTTTGTTTATCCATCTCCCTCTCAGATCTCGGATATGCATTCACGCTTCAACCGTTTTATTATGTTTTGTGTGTCCGACTTGGAGAAAAACATGGATGCTAACCAGAAAACTGTTGTTGATTTACCACTGGCCGAGTACCAGGCGCTTCAAAATAAGTCTGTGCTTCAACTACTGAAGCTTGATGAAGAATTCAGTATAAATCTTATACCGTATTTTTCCAATTATAAGCACACTTAAAATCCTGTAATTTTCTGACCTCGAACCGATTTTATGTCGTACACGGTGCTCAAAAATCTGTCAAAATGTTTTAGTACGACTTTGGTAAACTATGAAGCCGCAACACTTGATTGTCGGAGCATGTCCAACAGAGTCCAACATCAGAGCACAAGGAGCGAGCTGTTTTTTCAGAGCTTATAGTTTATGCAAATGAGCCATGTGGTTTTAAGT
The DNA here is from genome assembly GCF_026225935.1 of Boleophthalmus pectinirostris. Classification (NCBI taxonomy): domain Eukaryota; kingdom Metazoa; phylum Chordata; class Actinopteri; order Gobiiformes; family Gobiidae; genus Boleophthalmus; species Boleophthalmus pectinirostris. Next base: position 10,513,002 of record NW_026571515.1, on the reverse strand, counting down.
TTTGTTTCTGTAAAACGTAAACAAATGTGCGCAAAGCTGCATTACAAATGTGAAAAAATGCATAGGACACTCAAACGGCCGATGTCCAAAAGCTTTTTTATTTTCAAAATGACGTTTCAGCAAAAAAAACCTTCATCAGATATTTTTCTTGCTTTGGACCACAGAGCACAAAATGGTTGCCAGCCCAGGTGCTCATGTACCCCTGAAGCGAATGGGAGGTCCCGAAGTGAGGTCACACACTGAGTTCAGCCCACTTTACAACAAGAAATTCTTTTTAGATATTTACATAAAAAAACATTCTATAAAATACAAAAATAGTTTGACCATATCACAAAAAACATCTTAGATCAAACTCCACATTCAGTTGGTGAGGAGTCTTAAGCTGGTGAATCCAGAAGCATTTCTAGATTCCCACCTCTAGGGGGCAGTTCCACGTAAAGCTGCATTAAACACATTATTACTCAATCCGTGTATCATTCGTATATATTAAGAAAACAAAAAACAACAGTTTTCCTCTCTGAAAAAACGGATAACGATTCGTTTTTTCAGTTTTGATTTTGTGTTTAAATGAAGAATGGAAAAAACGGATAAATTTCCCGTTACGTGACTTCTGTGACTGCGATGCCGAACTTTTGCACCGCATACGGACTGAATCAGGACGGATCCAGGTCCGACACCAGACCGAGACCAGAGCGGGACTGAACCGGGACCAGACGGGACCAGAGCGGGACTAGACCGGGACCAGAGCGGGACCGAGACCGGGACTGAGTCTCAGTAGCGCTCTGGTCCCGGTCTGTGGTCCCGGACCTGGTCCATTGAACAAAAGCTCTTAGTTCGGTTCGTTTTCGTTGGGTGAAAGCGTCAGTCAGAGGCTCTGCACCACCTCGGAACCAGCCGCGGTTCTTGAGCGCGGAGGACCAGAGCAGCTCGGTCTGGTCTCGACCTGGATCCGTCCTGATTCAGTCCGTATGCGGTGAGACTGGACCAGACCGGGACCAAGCGGGCCTGAGACCGAGATCGAGACAAGACCAGGACCAGACCGGGACCAGACCGGAGGCTCAGCCCACGCAGGACCGGAGCTCGAAGCTGAGGCTCGGACCCCGTGGAGGCTCGGAGTCAAAGCTCGGAGTCCGGTCTGGTCCCGGTCTGGTCCCGGTCTCAGTCCCGCTCTGGTCTCGGTCTGGTCTCGGACCTGGACCAGTCCCGGTTCAGTCCGTATGCGGTGCAAAAGTCGGCATCGCAGTCACGGAAGTCACGTAAACGGGAAAACGGCCGTTATCCGTTTTCCATTCTTCATTTAAACACAAAATCGAAAACTGAAAAAACGAATCGTTATCCGTTTTTTCATTTTGGTTTGGAGACAAATAACGAAGAAAACTGTTGTTTTTCGTTTTCTTATTTTTGGTTTATATTGAAAAACGAATGAACGAATGATACACGGATTTTACTCAATGTATATTTGAGTCCTCCTCATGGGAAATAAAAAAAAAAACAACTTAAATTATCCACCCACATTCACATTCATAATACACATTCACCAAGACAGGGAGGCAACACCAAATGCCACAATCTGCCAATGGATCTTGGATCGTGAACGCCTGGGCCAAAGGATCAGCTTCAAGTGTCGTCCGTTTGTTTCGCTTCATATGCGCATTATAATCCGGTGTGCCTTATAGTCCGAAAAATACGGTAATTCAGTACATTAGTGAAGTGAAAGTGTTGGTATTGTGTGGTAGTTGATCATTTTGGCACGCAGGAAATGGACAAAAACATGGGCGACACCGACTACCAGACCCATAGGCAGTGATACGGACGCAGTGAGGTGTTGCAGTGATACGACTGACTGAAACTGCCATTTAAACCACCGAAGCGTCCAAACACAATGAAAACACTTCATACCACAAGTGACACTGGGCACAGCAGTCTCGGATTCTGTCTCGGAAACTTTCCTCGGTCTCCTCCGACCTCTTCTGAGTTGTGCCGTCCGAGGAAAAGGGGTGTGTCCGTGAATATCGCTAGGCAACGTCCACGGACCTCTGAGTTGGACGAATAAACGAAAGCATCATTAAACACGAGAGGAGCATGCTTCTCTCTGATTGGTTAATCCACCTGTCAGTCATTCTGTCTGAAATCGGGGAGACAGGACACAGCTCCAGATCCGTTTTGTCAAAGCGTGCGGTTCTAGCTGGTCAGATAAAGGTAAAGGACATTCCAGGCAAATCAATCACTTCTCCACGGAGACAAGCAGGCGGCAGACCGTCCACTAGAAAAAGTTACACGGTGCATCTTTAACCACGAGATCAAAATTAAGAAACAAATGCTGCACATGCGTTTATTTTTTTTTCTGCTCACATCGCAACAGTCACAAAACTCTCAAATCCACTGCTAGCTCCACCATCTGTCTCAGTATCACGTCTTCTTGCCTTCAATCTGCGCTCACTACATCTCCTCCAAATTTCTCTTTTCCAATTTCCTGTCTCCTGCCCCGCGCTCCCTGCTACGTTCGCTGAGCCCGAGATTGCACTAAAGCCCCCAAAATCCTGCTCCATCACACAGTGCAAATACCATCTGGACCGGGTCGGCCCTCAACACAAATTAAGGGCCAGGAGCATCCACGGCATCTGGGACACCCGCTAACGTCTGGTGGAGAAGCAGACAGCGCCGAGAGAGCCAGGGTCAGGAAGGGGCGAACGCCGAAATGGAGAGTCTGGAGTTTTTGGAGTTTTTTTGTGTGACCTTTTGATGTGAGTGTGAAAAAGAGAAGGATTAATTAATGTCTCTATGTAACTTTCTGGTTTGGGTTCAATCCGTGTGTCATTCGTTTACAGTGTTGGGAGTAACGCGTTATAAAAGTAACGAATTACAGTAATGCATTACTTTTTGCTGTAACGCAGTAATGTAAGGCATTACAGGGGAAAAAATAGTAATATTTTACTCGGTACAAATGTGAGTAACGCGCGTTACAGTGTTTTTTTTTAACCTGGATTGAAGTGGTGGGTTTTTCTTCATACAAATTCGCTAAAATCACCTCGATATCAGCAGCGGTGAAACGCCGGAGATGCGCCCTCATAGACCTTCAGGTAACCGCGGGCGAAAGGACTGACAAAGAACTCCACGCTGTTTAGACCTGGTTTAGACCTGGGTCAGTTCTGGTTTAGACCTGGTTTACACTCGTCCCTCCCTCTATCGCAGTTCACTTTTCGCTGTCTCGCAGATTTTTTATTATTTATTTTTTTTGTGTGTGTGCAATTTTGCATGCCCTGTTTTTTTTTTTTTACATTGTATGAATGCGTATTGCGTTCTTCCCGCTGCGTCCTGACTGGCCAAGGGACTCCTGTCTCCTGAACAGTACAGTACAGAATGTGTTCAGCTGCCAAATTTAAATACATGTTCAATCTGTAGCAGTGTGATTCTGAAGTGCTTGTACGGTTGCAAGTTTTCTCCCCGACGAAAACCCACAACGTCGGCGAAACGTTCTGCACCGACAAAGGCTCCTGCGCTCGCACCCAAAAGGCAGAGGAAGATGCAAACCATCACACAAAAAGTTGGACTTCTGGACACGCTGAAGGAAGGTAGAAGTTACGCGCTGTAACAGACTCTTGCAACCGGTCGGGTACCTGCAAATAGTTGCTGAAATCAGGGCCGCGAGCCCGAGCAGCAGGGTCCATAAAGAGCGATCGGGTGACAGCCGCTCTTACCTCCGTGAGGTGCGGAGCAGAGCCGCTCCTTTCTCCTGCGGTCACCTTCGAGCCCGTCCCTACAGTGAGTCCTGTTTTAGTCCTAGTTCAGTTCTGGTTTAGTCCTAGTTCAGTTCTGGTTTAGTCCTGGTTTAGTCCTGGTTCAGTCCATATACAGCGCAAAAGTTATTTTGGTGAGAGTAACTTAAAGTAATGCAATAGTAATGTAATGCCTTACATTTTAAATGCAGTAATATTGTAATGTAATGAATTACTTTGAAATGACAGTAATAGGTAATAAATAACAGTTTCAAAGTAACTTGCCCAACAGTGTTCGTTTATTGGTTTTTCAAAACAAAACCAAAAATAAGAAAACAAAAACTATTGACGGACTCCGGTGTCTATGTACCTGAATAATCACTAATATAATAACCCTTTGTAAAAGATTGTTCTAAATGTTTTTTTTTGCACTGCTGATCTTAATAAACTAAAGTAAAAAACAAAACACAAATATTTTCTTCATTATTTGTCTCCAAAACCAAAATGGAAAAATGGATAACGATTCGTTTTTTTTCAGTTTTCGATTTTGTGTTTAAATGATTAATGAAAAAAACTGATAACCTTTCCTTTTTTCCGTGACTTAAGCTGCGGTGCTGAACTTTTATGCCGCATACAGACTGAACCAGGATTAAAACAGGACTAAACCAGATCTAAACTGGTCTCACTCCTGGTCTCAGTCCTGATCACCCAACAGTGTACACGTGTGCACCTCCGGGCCCGTCCGTTCAGTCCTGGTTCAGTCCTGGTTCAGTCCTGATTCGGTCCTGGTTCAGTCTTGGTTCAGTCTTGGTTCAGTCCTGGTTCAGTCCTGGTTCAGTCTTGGTTCAGTCCTGTTCAGTCTTGGTTCAGTCCTGGTTCAGTCTTTTCAGTCCTGGTTCAGTCCTGGTTCAGGTCTTGGTTCAGTCCTGGTTCAGTCTTGGTTCAGTCTGGTTCAGGTCCTGGTTCAGTTGGTTCAGTCCTGGTTCAGTCTTGGTTCAGTCTTGGTTCAGTCCTGGTTCAGTCCTGGTTCAGTCCTGGTTCAGTCCTGGTTCAGTCTTGGTTCAGTCCTGATTCAGTCTTGGTTCAGTCTTGGTTCAGTCTTGGTTCAGTCCTGGTTCAGTCTTGGTTCAGTCCTGGTTCAGTCTTGGTTCAGTCTTGGTTCAGTCCTGGTTCAGTCCTGGTTCAGTCTTGGTTCAGTCTTGGTTCAGTCTTGGTTCAGTCCTGGTTCAGTCTTGGTTCAGTCTTGGTCTTGGTTCAGTCCTGGTTCAGTCTTGGTCAGTCCTGGTTCAGTCTTGGCTCAGTCCTGGTTCAGTCTTGGTTCAGTCTGGTTCAGTCTTGGTTCAGTCCTGGTTCAGTCCTGGTTCAGTCCTGGTTCAGTCTTGGTTCAGTCTTGGTTCAGTCTTGGTTCAGTCTTGGTTCAGTCAGTCCTGGTTCAGTCTTGGTTCAGTCTTGGTTCAGTCTTGGTTCAGTCCTGGTTCAGTCTTGGTTCAGTCCTGGTTCAGTCCTGGTTCAGTCTTGGTTCAGTCCTGGTTCAGTCTTGGTTCAGTCCTGGTTCAGTCCTGGTTCAGTCTTTGTTTCAGTCCTGGTTCAGTCCTGGTTCAGTCCTCTTGGTTCAGTCTTGGTTCAGTCTTGGTTCAGTCCTGGTTCAGTCTTGGTTCAGTCCTGGTTCAGTCTTGGTTCAGTCCTGGTTCAGTCTTGGTTCAGTCCTGGTTCAGTCCTGGTTCAGTCCTGATTCAGTCTTGGTTCAGTCTTGGTTCAGTCTTGGTTCAGTCCTGGTTCAGTCCTGGTTCAGTCCTGGTTCGGTCCTGGTTCGTCCTGGTTCAGTCTTGGTTCAGTCCTGGTTCAGTCCTTGGTTCAGTCCTGGTTCAGTCTTGGTTCGGTCCTGGTTCGGTCCTGGTTCAGTCTTGGTTCAGTCTTGGTTCAGTCTTGGTTCAGTCTTGGTTCAGTCTTGGTTCAGTCTTGTTCAGTCTCTGGTTCAGTCCTGGTTCAGTCCTGATTCGGTCCTGGTTCTGTCTTGGTTCAGTCCTGGTTCAGTCTTGGTTCAGTCTTGGTTCAGTCCTGGTTCAGTCCTGGTTCAGTCCTGGTTCAGTCCTGGTTCAGTCTTGGTTCAGTCCTGGTTCAGTCTTGGTTCAGTCCTGGTTCAGTCCTGGTTCAGTCCTGGTTCAGTCCTGGTTCGGTCCTGGTTCGGTCCTGGTTCAGTCCTGGTTCAGTCCTGGTTCAGTCTTGGTTCAGTCTTGGTTCAGTCTTGGTTCAGTCTTGGTTCAGTCTTGGTTCAGTCCTGGTTCAGTCTGGTTCGGTCCTGGTTCGGTCCTGGTTCGGGTCCTGGTTCGGTCCTGATTCGGTCCTGGTTCTCTTGGTTCAGTCCTGGTTCAGTCTTGGTTCAGTCTTGGTTCAGTCCTTGGTTCAGTCCTGGTTCAGTCCTGGTTCAGTCCTGGTTCAGTCCTGGTTCAGTCACTTGAAGATAGAAAGGTCTAAATGCCATACTGTGAAACATCTCCATGCAGAAAAGTATTTGACAGGCCCTCAACCAGAAAAGTTACGCAATGCACCTTAAAGGACCTTAAAGGACCTTAAAGGACCTTAAAGGACCTTAAAGGACCTTAAAGGACCTTAAAGGACCTTAAAGGACCTTAAAGGACCTTAAAGGAACTGTATGTAGACGACATGTCAGCAGTTTTTTTCTGCTACAATCGCAACTGAACTAGGGTTGCCAGAGCATTAACCTGCATAAAGAATACACGTTTTTCTCTTTCTCAGTACATGGACAGGCCAGGTCTAGTGTGAAAACTTAGAACCTTCAGTATGGACTATATTCACACTTACGTCCAGGAAACCAGGAAAACGTTTGGAAACATGCGATGACAACTTCACGGTAGTAAGTCTGACAAATGTAGGAAAAATCAGAAAATGGCCCACACGTCATAGTAGCATTCTGTTATGTTCCACGCAAAGCAATAACAAATCATCATCAAGTAGTGAGAACTGGGAAAGTTACACAGTGCACCTTTAAACTAAACAACCTCCCGAGACAAAACCACCACAAGGTCGTGCACAGGTGAGAATTATGATCTCTAAATTTTTAGGGGTCATAATTGATGAGAAGATTAACTGGAAAGCCCACATCCAATATGTACATAATAAAATATCAAAAAGTATTGCAGTATTAAACAAAGCAAAGTATGTCTTAGATCACAGAGCACTACACACACTTTATTGTTCACTGGTTTTACCATATTTAACATACTGTGCAGAAATTTGGGGCAATAACTATAAAACTGCAATAGAACCATTGATAAAACTTCAAAAAAAAAAGCAATAAGAATTATTTATAATGTCAAATTTCATGACCACACTAATCCACTGTTTATTCATGCCAAATTACTCAAACTGAATGATTTGATTCTGTACCAAACTGCACAAGTCATGTATAAAGCTAAAAATAAGCACTTACCAAAAAATCTTCAACTACTTTTTTGTGAAAGGGAAACAAACTATAACTTAAGAGGCGTTTTGAATTTTAAATTGCCTCGTGCTCGAACGACAAGAAAAAGTTTTTGTGTCTCTGTTTGTGGTGTGAAATTATGGAACAACTTGAAAATAGAATTAAAACTTTGTTCGAATATACATGTATTCAAAAGGGCAATTAAAAAATTAATTATTTCAAAATACTGTGCGGAAGAAATGAGTGCTTAGGGTATATGTGTGCATGTATATGTATGTGTATGTATATGGGTGTATATATGTATATATATATAGGTATGCATGGGTATGTGATGTGTATGTAGGTATGTATATATTATATCTGTGTATATATGATGTGTACTATATCTGTGTACATAATATACATATATTTGTTGTTGTCTGTTAGATTGTAATGCAATGGAGGTACTGTGCAATTATTGCTTATAATGTACAGGAAATGAGAAGTCTGTATTTGTTCTTTGTTAATTTGGGACTGTAGAAAAAGGGGTGGGGTTAAATAAGTATTTACTTCCTCCCACTCCTTTTTCGGACACAAGGAAAATTCTGCGTAACATTTATTTTGCCTGTTATTATAGAATAGAAATAGTTACTTTTTGTGTTATATCTATGTATTTACGTTTTTGTCTTTTTTTTATTATTTAGTTTTTTGTTTTGTTTTTTAATTTATGTTCTATGTATTACTGTCCGAAATAAATAAACATAATAATAATAATCTCTTTGGATTGGTCAAAAAGGTGTCAAGAGCTGGTGAGCTGCATTTACTGAGATCTTTACATCCAAAAAGCAGTGCAACAATGATAGAAATATATTAAATAATGTAAATTAAATATTGTTTATTAATTTATTAACTCTAAATAATGTACAAATCTCGCCTTTCTTGTCTCGTGGGAACAATCTTGTGGTTCATCTTGGGGAAACTGTGTATTTTCCCACCTCTGTTGTTTGGCTTTGGACTTTCATATACAGTTTAATGGTTTTAGCCATTCACCCAAAATTGACTTAGTATTTTCTCATTAACTAACATCGACCCCTCATCAGGGCCAAACACGTAAACGCCGGTGTTATCTAGAGCATTCTTTCCCACAGACTGGGTCGCAAGAGATTTTTTTTGGGTCGCCTTATCACAATCTGCATGTAGGTCTGCAGTTTACAGTTCTGACACGAGAGATTTTCTGTGCTCACAAAAATGAAGACAAAGCACAGAAACAGACTGAACGCTGTGCCTGATCTGCTGCTGCTGCGTCTCCTCCTGCAACCCGGACTGGAACGAGCTACAAAAACACAGACAGGTCCACCGATCTCTTAGAAATGTTGAAATATTAAGACATGTTTTGTATAATTTCTAATCTTTTCGTAATTGTTTTATTGACCATTTTGTTCCAGTAATGGCTGGCTCAATTGAAAGTTGAAAAGAAAAATAAATGGGCTTCATTTAATGTCCAAATAGGCGATTTATGGATCCTTTTATTGCTGGTTCAGTTACTGTTTTTCATTGTTTAAACTTATATTTCACTCAGTCAACAATAAAATATCCTCATTAAGGTTCAATAATGGTCAAATCCACCTTTATTTTGTGATTTACGAATAATGTCGATTGACTTGGGTCGCAAAGGTTTGTGACTTTATGGGTCCCCAGAAAAAAAGTTTGGGAAACACATATCCAGAGGCCATATTTTATCTTACTTATATCACAGTTCACCTCTTTCACAGATATTTTTAGTGCAATTTTGCATGCTTTTTTTGTTTTGTTTTTCAGCGTATGAATGAGTATTGTGTTCCTCCCCCTGCATCCTGATTGGCTAAGGGACTGTAGACCATTGTCAATCAGTCTCCTCTGTGCCATGTCTCCTGTACAGTGCAGAATGCGTTCATCTTGACAAATTTATATAAATGTTCGATCACTAGCAGTGTGATTCTGAAGAGAAGCGTGATTGGGCAATTGCCGCGCTTACTGTGAGGTGCGGAGCTGAGCCGGGCCTTTCTCCTGCGGTCACCTCCGAGCCTGTCCCGATCGTGAGTCCTGGTTCAGTCCTGGTTTACTCCTGTTTTAGTCCAGTTTTAGTCCTCTTCAGTCCTGGGTTAGTCTGGTTTAGTCTTGGTCCAGTGTTATATATAATCTGGTGATATAATCTCGGGTTAACGGGCGGGTGTAGTGCTGCACGGCGCGGGTGTGGGTCTCCAAAAATGAACCCATGCAGGACTCTGCGCTGTAGGGCTCCATTACGAAATAAATTAATCTTCAGTTCGTTACATAAAGAAGGAGGAACATAACAGGACAACAGCAGCAATAAGTTTTAAGAAGGATGCAAGAAGGGATATAACTGTCCTGTCTGAGAAAAGTGTAAAGTGAAAAGTGAAAAGTGTGAGGTGAGGGGTTTTACAGACTTAAAACATATATAATAATTGTAAAATATAAAGTTGACTACTATCCTATCGCGGGTTATTTTTAGAACGTAACCCCTGCGATAAAAGAGGGATCACTGTAACTTTACTCGTGACGGGTATATCCAATGTTTTACTCCATGGAGATGTTATTGCTTTTTCTGGAATGTTCCACAGTATGGCATTAAACTTTTCTATCTAGATCACAGGTGTCAAACATAAGGCCCGGGGGCCAGATCCGGCCCTCCAAGTCCTTTAATGTGGCCCTTGGGTGATTTTCTACTAAAATATTTTAATTATATTTTCTATTAAAATATTGTTAATTTTCTGTGGTGTTTATCACAGCAGCGTCTCCAGCGTCTCTGTACGTGGCCCCTCCCACCAGAGCAGCACAAATGAAGACTTGTCTCTTTCCAAACGCTCTTAAAGGACGATCGTTTTGACTGTTGACCGTGACACCCTCATCAGAAAAATGTCCAACATGAGAAAAGTGGAGACGAGTGCAGGATTTTACAAGAAAAAATTTACTTATTCCTGTTTACATACAAGTTCATGTTAAAACATTGTGTTGAAATTACATTTTTCTTAAAGTTTCAGGTTGTTCATAATATTATAATATTATAATAAGAAAGAGTTCATCAATTAAAAAAGATTTCTGTAATAGATTTGCATTTCTCTGGACAAATATTTGAACTTATTGTTATTTTTGGGGTTTATATGACATGAGTTTTCTGATCCGGCCCCTTTGGGATCAAAGTCGGTTGGATACGGCCCCCGGACCAAAATGAGTTTGACACCCCTGATCTAGATGAAGACCAAACCAGATCAACATACATGTCAACAAGAATGTCTGTTTGTTTTTTTTGCCAAAAACAAACGAACGAAAGATATGGGAAGGGAATAGAAAATATGAAAATGTAAATTTGATTTGACAGCCTTAAAAATGTAAATACACACGTGCAAACACTGCATTGAGAAACTCTGTACTACACACACCCTCCCCCCTTTTTTTTGTATTATAATTATTTTATTTTATGTTATTTTTTCCTTTGTATGTGTGTTAGTTTTGTATTTAGTTAGGTCTGTCTTGTTGTGGATGTGCTGGGTATCCAATCCCTCAAATTTGACAAATTATAAATTTAAAAAAACAATTTAACTAATTCTGAATTATATGGTCCAACTCACAATACTACAATAAAAAAGAAAGAAAATTAAACCAAAATCAAAGTATGCAAAACAAAAATGTTGCACACACTGACTGCTGACATAAGAAATTGAAAAAGTGTCACATCCTACGGAATATTCTGCCCACTGGACACTACGGCATTAGTAAAGTAAAGTTCTTGTTCAATTTGAGTTGATTTTCAAAGTTTGTAGTGCTGTGAACAACAAACTCTCTCTATCAATCTGATTTTACTCAGTAACGAGGTTGGGTTCCAGTGTAATGGAGTAAATTACTTGCATCAAAATGTACTGTAAAAGTAAAATTACCTATTTCAAAACATACTACTACAAATTACTCATAAAAACTACTCAATTACAGTGATGTGAGTAAATGTAATTTGTTACTTTCCACCCTTGTATATCACAATACCTCATTATTAAATCTCGTCTGAAGACCCACTTTTATTCTCTGGCTTTTAACACCGCGTGAGTTGTGTGGTCCTCTGTGTCTTTTATTTATTTTTATGTGTTTTTATTGGTTTTACTGATTTAATTTATTTATTGGTTTATTTATTTCTATTCTATGATATCGTTTTATTTTTATTTTACTGGTTTTATGTTATTTTACTAGTTTTATTACTTTAAGACTAGTATTATTTTAGTAATTTACTTTATCATCTTATTGTTGTTATTTTTTATGTATTTGTGCAGCACTTTGGAAACAGTTTTTTTTTTTTTTTTATTAAAGACAGCAGAACATATCATTCAAAAAAAAACAAAACAAACATCAACGTTTAACAATTGCAATATTCAACATAAAAACAAAAACATAAAGCAACAACCACAACACCACAACAAATACAAAAAAGCCCATTTCCCCCCAACCGCCCACACCAACACAAAGTCAAAACAATATAAATGTGATAGTGCAACATAAACACACCGCTAGGCTCCCGAACATTGATACACTGCGGCCAATTTATAATTGAAGTTCCTTTTGTCTCTCTTCCTTCCCTTTTTTTTTTTTTTTTTTTTTTTTTTTTTTAAATTCTAATTTTTTAAATGTATTAGTCCCTATACTCAAACTAATATTTATTTTCACCATCATCAGTTCCCCTCATCATCTTTCACCATCTGTCACAATCTCAAAAAACATAACCCTAAAGGCATTTCTTTTTATTAATTATTATTACTGTTATTATTATCACTATTATTCCTACTATTATTTCCACTACCTTTCATCACTATTACTATTTTTATTATTATTAATTATTATTACATCCATAATACCTATTATTATCTCTACTATTAATTACAATAATTACAACAATAATATTTCATTATTATTATTATCATTATCATTGGTAGTAGTAGCAGTAGTAGTAGTGGCAGTAGTAGCAGTAGTAGCAGTAGTAGCAGTAGTAGTAGTAGTAGTAGTAGTAGTAGTAGTAGTAGTAGTAGTAGTAGTAGTAGTAGCAGTAGTAGTAGTAGTAGTAGCAGTAGTAGTAGTAGTAGTAGTAGTAGTAGTAGTAGTAGTAGTAGTAGTAGTAGTAGTAGCAGTAGTAGTAGTAGTAGTAGTAGTAGCAGTAGTAGTAGTAGTAGTAGTAGTAGTAGTAGTAGTAGTAGCAGTAGTAGCAGTAGTAGTAGTAGTAGCAGTAGTAGTAGCAGTAGTAGTAGTAGTAGTAGTAGTAGTAGTAGTAGTAGTAGTAGTAGCAGTAGTAGTAGTAGTAGCAGTAGTAGTAGTAGTAGTCAGTAGTAGTAGTAGTAGTAGTAGTAGTAGTAGTAGTAGTAGTAGTAGTAGTAGTAGCAGTAGTAGTAGCAGTAGTAGTAGTAGTAGTAGTAGTAGTAGTAGTAGTAGTAGTAGTAGCAGTAGTAGTAGCAGTAGTAGTAGCAGTAGTAGTAGTAGTAGTAGTAGTAGTAGTACAGTAGTAGTAGTAGTAGCAGTAGTAGTAGTGACAGTAGTAGTAGTAGCAGTAGTAGTAGTAGTAGTAGTAGTAGTCAGTAGTAGTAGTAGTAGTAGTAGTCAGTAGTAGTAGTAGTAGTAGTAGTAGTAGTAGTAGTAGTAGTAGTAGCAGTAGTAGCCAGTAGTCCAATAGTAGATATATGAATATTATATAGATCCCTACTTTAAATCTTTATGACCGACATCAGTTTTATAAGATATATTAGCATATAAGATATACAGGAAACAGTTTGTTTGTGAAATGTGCTATATAAATAAAGTGGATTGGATTGGATTACGTGATTCTCAGATCGATTCAAAATGCATCTGAATTGATTTTTTTAAAGTTATGTTTTTACTATTCTCATGATTTAAAAATTCAACTAATTGTATTTCATTCTATTTTGTTCTCATGAATGTGTACTGGACCATAATATTAAACATAATTATTCATGAATCACACAAAAAAAAAAAAAAGAATGCCTGAGCAATAAATTAATCGGTAAAACGCAATGACATATCCACAGAAACAAGAAGGGACCGAAAAGTTACACAGCGCACCTTTAAGATCTCCACGCTCTCTGGTGAGTTTCGCAGCCGTGGCAACCCAGTGCGTCTCTACATCAGTCCCCAGTTTCTACGTGTGGGCGGGAGTGTAATTTTTCCACCGCTAATGACTTGTAACGGAAGAAAAGCAGCTCGGAGGCAGGAATAAACCAGCCAGTTCGCTCATCGAGAATTAAGGACGTTAATAATTAAATGAACGATATAAATGGAGGAGGCCTGCAGCGAGAGCCAGACAAGTGTACAGAGAAAACACACAAAAGAGGAATAAAAAAATAAAAAAGAGGTTTAGCAGCTGAAGAAAAACAACGCAAGTGTAATAAACCCAAAGCAATGGTAAATTATAAGGATATCCTACCAGTGTAAAGAGCCTCTGGGGACAGCGGTGACAAATACTGATGCTTTTGTTAAGGCTGACTGCTGCGTTAATGGTCCGGATCAATCAATGGGAGAAGAAAGGTAATATCTCAAAGCTTGTGTTGAATGTCTCCCCATTGCCGCATTTTTAAAGAGCTGGTATTATGCTATTTTCTGATCTACGTTATAATGATGTTTAATCGTTACAAATAGGCCCGGAGTTGGGTTTCGATTCATTCACGCTGCTCAGTCCCATGTTCCCTCAGACCTACGTTCCCTTGATTCTAAGATTTTTCTCAAAATTAAACTCTAAGTCAAGTCATTTTTATGTTTATACCAAATTTAAAGAGATGATTCAGAGTAATTTCAAGCGAGGATCCTTTGCACCATGACCTCTACGTTAGATCTGTAGTCAACTGCTGTTAGATAATAGGTTGGGTGTAATTAACGACCAAATTGGGAGAAATGGGGATAAATTCTGATGCAAATGTGGGAATATAGGGTCTAATTTTGGAAAAAAAAAACAAAACAAAAAACTTATAAATGAGGGAACGATTGGCTGAGAGAACATAGGCACGCTTCCCTTTTCCCATTTTCTCCTTGGAGATGTTCTTGCTTTGTCTGGAATGTTTCACAGTATGGTATTAAAAAACTTTCTATCTTCATGGAAACCAAACCAGACCAAGTTACAGGTCAGATCTGTGGAGAGGCGACCCCGCTCACAGTCAGAATACCTGTTTTTCTAGGTATTTTTGAGCTATAAAACTATGTGTACCGTATTTTTCAGATTACAAGGCGCAATATCAATAATGCTGAATTCTCTCGTCTATTTTCATACATAAGGTGCACTGGATTATAAGGCACATTAAGCAAAACAAAACGGACGACATTTGAGACTGATCCTTAGCAGAGGCCTACACGATCCATTGGCAGATCGTGGTGTAATTCACCCAGCGTTGCCTCCCTGTCTTGGTGAATGTGGATTATCAATGTGAATGCGGGTGGATCATTAAAGTTTGTTTTATTATTCCCTTCGAGGAGAACTCAAATATACATTGAGTAAAAATGTGTTGAATGCAGCTTTGTGCACATTTGTTTACGTTTTACAGAAACAAAACTTAAAACGGCATGGCTCATTTGCACAAACTTATTAGAAAAGAAAAAAAAACAGCTCGGTCCTTGTGCAACTTCTGTCAGACCAAAAGACACGACTCAGTGGAATATGTGAAAATCGGTTCAAGGTCAGTAAGCACAACCAGAATTAATACATAAGGTGCACCTTATGTTATGCAGGCTGGTGTCAGGCTGGTGTCACCTAGTGCCTCCGCTCAATTTGATTTCTCTCTTGACGTCAAAATAAAGCGCCTGTCTGTGTCCCTTTTGTGGAACAGCACAACAGTAAACAAAGCGTCGAAATGGATGTAGACAAAGACAGACATTCTGTGTTGGATTTAAAGCCGAAACAAAGAGAATGTTTGGTGAATTTTATCAAGGGGAAAGACGTTATTGCCCTTCTTCCTACGGGATTTGGCACATTACATACGTCACGACCAAACAGCAGCAATTGGTTAAATAAAAAAAGCACCTGAGTACCATCAAGCAAACAAATCCTAATGATCTGAGGTCAGACACTTTCCAGGAAGTGAAACTGGCTGATGAATCAGGCTACCGGACTGCGAGGCGCACTGTCGATTTTTGAAAAAGTTCAGGGATTTTAAGTGCGCCTTATAGTCCGAAAAATACAGTAATTGAATACATGTAAGGTAGAGCTGTTTAATGCCATACTGTGGAACATTCCAGATGAAGTAAAGACATCTCTGTGGAAACAAACACGGCAGATCCTCCTCCAGAAAAGTTACAGAGTGCAGCTTCAAGTTTACCACCTTTAGCTGATTTTCTATTTTTGCCATAAACAAGCAGGTGACGGATGAACAACGAACAAACGACAGACAAAAAGTTACATAGTGCAGCTTTAAGCCAACAATCTCTACTTTTGTTCTGCTTTAGCCCTTAAAATATATGAGATTTTAAAAGTTGAACTGAACATTTAAAGTTTTAGGGGAGGGGGGTGATCCTCAGAGGCTCATGAAAACGCTGGGGCACTTCAACGTTATTGGAGCCTCTTTGTGGTCCATCTGAGCTCTGACCTCGGCCCTGTTTGCTTTGTCTGGGTTTCAAAACATGCCAAAACTTCACCCCGTTGCTATAGAAACAGATGGACAGATGCATTATGGGCACGAGGCCGCGGTCGGTTTCTCTTTGTTTTTCATATGGACTCAGATGAAAGGCTGTGTTTACTGCCATTCACAGGGGCCTATAAGGACTTGGTTGGGGATAATATGCAACTAAAACTAAAACTGCTACGATTAGTTGACTTTTATGTATGAGATGTATAGAATGTTTAACTCTTTCCCCCATGAAGACGACATTTGACGACGCCCCTCTTGTTTCCTTAATGACGTCTTTTGACACGTCCGCTGTTTCACTAAAGACGTGATTTGACGACCATTAGAAACGGCTCGGTTTTTCACATGTAAACAGAGACTGCGATAGGTGGGGGCCACTACAACCCACACTAAACTGACCAATAGGATTCCAGGATATGTTTTAACAGATTTTTTCCAAAGTTAATCGAAGCAGTGACGATTGTAACTTCCGGAAAAAACACACCACCAAACACGTGAATTGGAAAGATTGCGGCGCACAGTTTTAGAAATAATGAGGAGCGGACGTATTTTATGGATAAGTTTAGAGAAAGTGACTTTTATAGATTTCAAAGTGATGATGAAGTTGATTATAAAGTGGAAAACAGCGACAGCGACGGACTTTCGGAGAGTGAAACTTGCGAAAGTGAGAATGCCGGTGATGCATCTGTGTGGAGTCCTGCGATATTCAAACCAACTATCCAGGACTTTATACTCGATTATGAACCAAAATTGCCCCGAAATCTGGATGTTTCTCAGGCGAGTCCTTTAAATATTTAGTCTTTTTTTTCCATGATGAGATGTATGACGGAATTGCTACAGAAACAAACACTTATGCGGAGCTCTGTGCATGAGAAAGTAAACAAGATGACAAATACTGGACACCCACTGACGGGGAAGAGTTTTATTATTATATTATTATATTATAATAAGCTAAATTAGTTGAATAAGTTAATTGGAAAAAATGAATTAGGTGCCACACAGGTGTACAACAGGTAAAAACAGGTGTACACTTGGCTTTACTGTATCTGGTGATATGAAATCTGTTTAAATACTTTGACAAATATATTTTTTACATTTTTTTTTTATATACATATTTGTATTTGAATACAGTACTCAGAACATGCATATATCAGATGCTGAATGTAGTTTTTTTTTGTTTTTGATTATGCACCTGACCAGGTAAACTCTCATTTTCAGTGAGCTGTTATAAACCTGTAAATGAGTTGAATCACATTTAAACATCCATAAATGAATAGTTCAAAGTCTGAGGTTTCCAGAGATACAAATATGTCTGTGTTATAATTAAGTTCATGAGTGTAAAAATCATTTATAATCACTTGAGGAAGTCTGTTTTCTTTTATGCAGTTATGCTCTATTTGTAGCCCTAGTCATATATGTGTGGGTTGTTCCTAGTAGGCGTCCAAGGGGGAAAGAGTTAAAGGTTGCATGGAGGATTTTTTTGTTTGTTTCATATTGTCGATGAATGTTCAAAATAAAATTATAGAGATGCAGCAGCTTTGTAATTATGATAACAAAAAACAAAATAACAAAAAGCCACAAAAGAAAGTCTGTTTTTTGACGTCGCTGAAAGAAGAAGAGAAGGGGGAAGAGGAGCGAAGCGCAACATTTAAAAAAGGACAAACAGTCGCTGCATTTCTCTTTCCTTGGAAAATCTTCTATACAACCTTTAAAGGTGCACTATGTCTCCTGCTTGTTTCTATGGATATGTCACTGCTCTGCCTGAAATGTTCCACACTATAGCCTTATCTGCACGGGGTAAGTACAACCTTGGGACGTCCTGGTAATTTGCAAATTACCGCCCCGCCTCTGTGTTACTTGCAGCACATTTGCACGGGATAAGCAAAGTCCGTGAATTACTATTATTTAGTGACATTAACACAGAGATTGAAAGAGAAAAGAGCGCGGCAATAAAGAAGAAAGAGATAGAAAAGGCGCACAATTACAACAACAAACACTGAGATGCAGATTCGTATGGGACTCGTAGTATTAGGGCTGCTTGATTATGGGGAAAAAAAACATTATCACGATTATTTTGGTCAATACTGAAATGATGCATTTATTCAACATTTTCTCTCTTAAAAAAAAACGCTTTGTTATTGACAATTTACGCAAAAATTTCAAATTGAAAATAAATACACACTACAAATTTGTACCTTAGAGGACATAAAATTATTAAAAATATAATTTGAACATGAAATAAGGCGTAGAAAAACATAAATGTATCCAAAATAAACTATATCTTATATAGACAGAGAGAGAGGAGTGACTGATGTGTAGAGAGACAAAAAGAGAGAGAATGAGGGGATTGATGGATATGTAGAGAGAGAGAGGAAGAAAGGGAGCGACTGACTGATTTGTACAGGGATAGAGAGAGAGAGAGAGAGGAGTGTTGGGTATGGAGAGGGAAAAAGGGAGAGAAGAGAGAGAGAGAGGAGTGATGGATATGTAGAGAGAGAGAGCAGAGAGAGAGAAAGAAAGAGAGAGAGGGCAGGAGGAGTGGTTAATAAGTAGAGAGAGAGAGAAAGCGAGAGAGAGGGGTGTTGGGTATGAAGAGGGAAAAAGGGGAGGAGAGGAGAGAGAGAGAGAGAGAGAGGAGTGATGGATCTGTAGAGAGAGAGAGAGACAGTGAGAGCAAGAAAGAGAAAGAGAGAGGGCATCGGGAGTGACTGATACGTAGAGAAAGAGAGGGAGTGTCTGAAATGTAGAGGGAGAGAAAGAGAGGGAGAAGGGAGGTGGATATGTAGAGAGAGGTGGAGAGAGAGAAACAGAGATAGAGGAGTGACAGATAGTATGTAGAGAGAGTAGAGAAAGTGAAGGGTATAGAGGGAGAGAGAGAAGAGTGACTGATACGTAGAGGGCGAGAGAGAGGGGGTGAGTCAAATGTAGAGAGAGAAAGAGAGGAGTGACTGATATACAAAGAGGAAGTGAGAGAGAGAAAGACAGGGAGAGAGAAAGAGAGAGAGAGAGAGAGAGTGTTGGGTACGGAGAGGGAAAAAGGGAGAGGAGAGAGAGAGGAGTGATGGATATGTAGAGAGAGAGAAAGAGAGGAAGGAGTGACAGATAGGATGTAGTATGTAGAGAGAGAAAGAGAAAGAGAGAGAAGGAGAGAGGAGTGATGGATATATATAGAGAGAGAGGAAAGAGAGAGTTAAGTGACTCATATGAAGAGGGAGAGTGAGAAAGAGAGACAGAAAGACAACAAGAAAGAGAAGGAAAGAGAGAGAGGAGTGACTCATAAGACAGACAGAGAGAGAGAGAGAGTTACTGATATGTAGAGAGGAAGCAAGAGAGAGAAAGACAGAGAGAGAAAGAGAAGGTGAGAGCAGAGTGATGGATATGTAGAGAGAGGAGAGAGAGAGAGAGTTAAGTGACTCATATGAAGAGGGAGAGAGAGAAAGAGATTGAAAGACAGAAAGAGAAATAGAAGGAAAGAGAGAGAGAGAAAAGTGAATCCGTCGTAGACAGAGAGAGAGAGAGAGAGAGAGAGAGAGAGAGGAGTGACTGATATGTAGAGAGGAAGCGAGAGAGAGAAAGGCAGCGAGAGAAAAAGATAGAGAAGGAGAGAGCAGAGTGATGGATATGTAGAGAGAGAAGAGAGAGAGAGTGACTCATATGAAGAACGAGAGAGAGAAAGAAAGAGAGAGAGACAGAAAGACAGAGAGAGAAAGAGAAGGAGAGAGAGGAGTGACTCATACGAAGACAGGCAGAGAGAGAGAGAGAGAGAGGAGTGACTGATATGTGGAGATGTGAAGAGAGAGAGAGAGAGAGAGAGAAAGGTTAACAGACACAGAAGCAGCAGATGAGCTCAGGGCGAAGTCTCCAAATGCCACTGGTCCAAACGGGGCTAATGGGGCGGAGTGAGAGAGAGAGAGAGAGAGAGAGAGAGAGAGAGAGAGAGAGAGAGAGAGAGAGAGAGAGAGAGAGAGAGAGAGAGAGAGAGAGAGAGAGAGCACAGACCCAGAGAATCCACAAGAGTCCAACTAATGCAGAGGTTTAACTGTGGACATGGTTTATAGAGAGAGAATTATACATAGCTTCTTGGGTTCTTTTTAAAGACAATGCAGTAAAGTGTATTTACCTTGTTGACATGTTTCGGCTGCTGCTGCATCTTCAGAACTGTCACCGGTGTTGGTGGTGACGTGTCGTATATCAGCTGTTGTTACTTCCTGTAGGCGTGGTCAGACCTGATGGACCTGGCAGGCCGCTCAGACTGACCACGCCTCCCGTCGCCCGGTGTCTCTGGAGGAGGGTGTCCCAGGCGTGTGAAAGGAGGAACGCGCCGTCATCACGGTTAACGCTGTCCGTGCCTCGTTTCCTGATTTCATCGTCCTCCTTGATCCAGCGTTTGAACTTGTCGTTTTCCGATCCAATGACCCGAGCCCCGTCCCGATCCAGAATGTGGTTGTTCCTTTTACAGTGTCTGATATGGCGGATTTTAAGTTTTCCTGTTCTGCTTTGTCTTCTTGTGTTCTGGTGAGTCTCCCTGACGTTTCCTTCTCGCATTCCTTTTGGTGTTCCTTTTTTCGGATGTGAAATGCCCGGCCTGTTTTCCCCTATGTTTGATCAGACCACTGTAAAAGGAACAACCACATTATGGATCGGGACGGGGCTCGGGTCATTGGATCGGAAAACAACAAGTTCAAACGTTGGATCAAGGAGGCCATTGAAATCAGGAAACGAGGCACGGACAGCGTTAACCGTGATGACGGCGCGTTCCTCCTTTCACACGCCTGGGACACCCTCCTCCAGAGACACCGGGCGACGGGAGGCGTGGTCAGTCTGAGCGACCTGCAGGTCCATCAGGATGACCACACCTACAGGAAGTAACAACAGCTGATGTACGACACATCGCAACCAACACCTGTGACAGTTCTGAAGATGCAGCAGCAGCCGAAACATGTCAACAAGGTAAACACACTTTACTGTATTGTCTTTAAAAAGAACCCAAGAAGTTAAAGTATATAAGAAGACAAAATGAACATCTTTTGCTGAATTATACATAGATTTTCACTAAATTCTTTCTCAACAAATATCTGTGACTATTTTAAAAGGTCCTGTGATTCTCTGGTCCACCTTAGCAGCTGCCTCTTATCTTTAGTTTAGTAGTGATTCGGCAATTTCCAGGGCTGAAATGATCCAAACGATTCTAGTGAAGGTGTATGGAGTTTAAAAACGCAGTGGAGCTACTTCCTGTATTACCACATGACATCACAAGGTGGAACAGAGTGAAAGGGAGTGAAGATCTCAGTGTCAATATGCAGAATGTGTGTGTTGAACGTGTGTGAATGAAACGAAACGCAACTCCAGGTCTGTTTGTGATGAGGAAACATTAGAACATTGATCTGAAAATCGCTTGGAAATGCTGCTTTGCCTGGAACATTCCGCAGTACGGCATTAAGCTCATCTTAATTATTCATTACAAGCGCTTTAATTGCTCAAAAAGGCCTTGAGAAACGTCTTCCCAAACTTTTTTTTTTTTCTTTTGTTGTGGATCCTACCTGGACATCTGAGCTTAAACTGACTCATTATATTTTCTGATCAATGTTATAATGTTGTTTTCAATCACAAACAGACCTGGAGTTTTTGGTTTTATTCACTTATGTTTAACACACAAACCCTGGATATTTAAGATGAGTTCTTCTCTCAAACAGAAAATACTCTGTTTCACTTAGTGATGTCATGTGGTAATACAGGAAGTGCTCCACTGCGTTTTTACAAGAACCCCAGAAGTGCGAGTTCGGGCACCAGCCAATCAGCAAAGAGCCATAAGAATTCCCAAGATCGAGGATTTAAAGCCGGAACAAAGAGAATGTTTGGTGAATTTTATCAAGGGGAAAGACGTTTTTGTCCTTCTTCCTACGGGATTTGGGAAAATCTTAATATACCAGTTATCCTCGTATATATATGTAACGACCAAATAGCAGCTACTGGTTAAATTTTAAAAAAGTTGCACCTACCGAATGAATGAATCCTAATGCTGTAAGGTCAGACGGTTTCCACGAAGTGAAACCGGCTGATGAATCAATTTTTGGACACATAGTGGTGTCCAAAAATATTGAACTATCCATATATCGTATTGTTTAATTGTTTAATACTGTGTACTGCTGTATCAATAAAAGAGTATTTTTTGGTGTATTTTACAAAATTATTTTGTTACAGCGCTACAGTTTTGTTGCTTGTTTAGAGGAAGCAAACTCATTTATGCAACACATTTGACATTTTCACTGTTTTGATGATTAAAATGTTTGTGTTTCATATTAACTTTGCACAAGAAGTGGTTTAATAAAGACTTTTAGTATCACAGCCATGATTTAGCCTTTATTTTTTATTGTACCGTATCAAATCGATTTGAAATATATCGTATCAAATCAAAAGTGCACAGTATTGAGGTATGCATCGTATCTGCAACTTCTTAATGATACCCAGCCCTATTAATACAGGAAGTGCTCCACTGTGTTTTTAACCTCCATACACCTTTACTAGAATCATTTGGATGATTTCAGCCCTGGAATCGCTCAAACTATACTGAACTAAAGCTAATAATTTTGACTATTAACTCAATAATTATCAGTTCATGACAGAATAATAATAAAGAGTTACTCAAACATGTGAGAATGAAGCAAAACACAACTCCAGGTCTGTTTTTTGAAGAGGTAACAACATTATAGAGTCAGTTTTGTGTACCTTTAAATGATAAATGACCAATGCGAGTTCCTTCATGCATGATTTAAAAAAAAAAAAAAAATCTTTCACACAGCACTAAAAGAACGACACGTCACATACACTTGACGTCCATTAGCATTTTGATAACGTGTGGAGACTCTTCCGTCACTGTCTGAAGATGGGAATCCTTCCAGATCTAAATCCAGTGTTTTGAGGAGGCTTGAAAATAGACAAGAGGAACAGACGGACCCACGGCGCGCTCACTGTCCAAACTAATGGAGCGAGAAATGGGAGAACGAGCCTCTTATCATGTCCCTAATCAAAAAGAGAGAGAGAGGGGGTGAAAAGAGGAGGAGAAGATGAAGAGATGAGGAGAGGAGGGCAGCTCTGTAATCCGTCTCTGTTTCCAATCACACACCAGAAGCACTTGATACAGTTAATAGGGTTTCTAAGTACTTCCATTTTGAATCAGTCAGCTCATAAAACTGTTGTGGTGTCATGCGTAATGCAGTGGTTTACAGAAATTGTGCCACTGGAAAGCTTTTCTGTACACGTGTTCAAATCTGTTCACATCAAAATCAGTTCCTCATCTCCTGGGGTTTTAATATTATTCACTTTTAATGTAATTGACTTCATACAGTTCAGCAGTGCATAAGTAAACTCTTTTAAAATTTTGTTTACATGGAAAAAATATGCTTAATCTCATATGAAATGTAATGCCTGAAAGTTCTGTTTTCGACCGATTTGAGGTACAATGAAGAACTTAAGTCATCGCAGCTGTTATCCTCCAGATCAGGGGTCAGGGATCAGTACGGGGCCATGGGTCGTTTGGTACCGAGCCGCGAAAGAGCGTACCCCCCCCCCCATACCTCGCGTGGACCGTCCCTCCTCACGTACGCCGCATGGACCATCTGACTGTTCCTCCTTACGTACGCCGCGTGGGCCATCTGATCGTCCCCCCTCCCATATGCAGTGTGGACCACCTGACAATGCCCCCCTTCTGTACGCTGCGTGGATCATGTGACCGTCCCCTCCTCGCATATGCCGTGTGGACTACCTGACCGTCCCTCCTCCCGTATGTCGCGTGGACCATCTGATCGTGCCTCCTCCCATACGCCGCGTGGACCATCTGACCGTCCCTCCTCCCGTACGCCGTGTGGACCACCTGACCGTCCCTCCTCCCGTACGCCGCGTGGACCATCTGACCGTCCCTCCTCCCGTACGCCGTATGGACCATCTGACAGTTCCTCCTCCTCGTACGCCGCGTGGATCATAAGACAGTTCCTCCTCCCGTACGCCGCGTGGACCATCTGACCGTCCCTCCTCGAGTACGCCGCATGGACCATCTGACCGTCCCCCCTCCCATACGCCTTGTGGACCACCTGACCATCCCTCCTCCCGTACGCTGAGTGGACCACCTGACCATCCCTCCTCCCGTACGCTGAGTGGACCACCTGACCATCCCTCCTCCCGTACGCTGAGTGGACCACCTGACCATCCCTCCTCCCGTACGCTGAGTGGACCACCTGACCATCCCTCCTCCCGTACGCTGTGGACCACCTGACCATCCCTCCTCCCGTATGTTGAGTGGACCACCTGACCATCCCTCCTCCCGTATGTCGCGTGGACCATCTGACCGTCCCTCCTCCCGTACACCGTATGGACCATCTGACTGTCCCTCCTCCTGTACGCTGCGCGGACCGACCCTCCTCCCGTACACCACATGGAATGTCCTCCTCTCCCATATGTCGCCACGCCTCTAAACCAGAACTAAACCAGGTCTAAACCAGGTCTAAAACAGTTCTAAAAACATGAGTAAAACAGGGTCTAAAACAGATCTAAAACAGGACTAGAACAGGATTTAGCCAGGACTTAACTACCGCTCACCTCCTCCCATACACTTCCCCCCCAAACCCTTCCGGTAAGTGAAATATTGTTGGATATAAAACCTGTTTGTGGGGACCACTGCTTTAGATAGAAAGGTCATCTTGGGATTAAACTGAAGCTTATAAACTTGGGGAGTTTTTCATGTACATTTAAGGCAGTGATATATGCATATAAAATGCTTGAAAATGATCACTTTTGAAGACAATTTGTCAAGCGGACAGACATTTTTTTGTCTTTTGAGGTATGTAGAGGGTGATATTTGACAGTAGAAAGCCAGCAAGCCCCATATTTTTCTGCTACTTTCCCCTGTGTGCCAGAATACACCATGCAAAATGTTAGGCTTATGTGACCATTTATGCAGTTGCAGGACCTTAATATTTACAGTTACATAATTTCACCAATAGCTTCTCCAAAAAAGAGTGTTTTTTGGGCCCTGAGACCAAACGGGGCTGAGTTGGAGTTGGTCCCTATCAACTTGTGATGACCCAAAATATAAGATAACAGGAAATAATCATGAAAAAGAGGTAGCAAAAAACATCCTGAAGTGTGGACCTGGCTCTCTGGGGCCTATCAGGAAATCCATTCTCTGCATAGTGTGACCAGAGCCAGTTCCAATTTTGAGCCCTGTGTCCCCAGTCCCAGCGGATTTATACAAAACCACTGATTTGTCCCAGTTTTATACAAGAAATGTCCCAGGTGTCCTTATTTTGTACCAATTTGATCTAAACCAGTACTAAAACATGACTCTCACAGTTTTTGACAGTAGAGAGGAGCGTAAATTGTCATTTGTTTTGCCAAAATACAGAAAACCGTGTTTGCGAATGACCTTAAAGCAAAAAGTGCAGCGTCAAAAGTCCCTCAGATCACGACTGACACGAGAATGCACAATGATACGCGCTCTTTTCACAGTTTTATTTATACCAGCCTTCCTAACCGAGTGTGTCCCACTTTTGAATTTTGAAAACCTGTCACATACAGGACTATGAGTGCAAAACCTGTCAAAACGCAATAAATAAAAACTCAGCACAGGAGGATCTCAAGAAGTCCATGAATCTAACCCAAGATCTTCTCACGATCAGGAGACAGAGTTTACAATTTTGTCACCATGACTCAAAAATATCCATGAACGTTAGGGTTAGAGCCATTTAAAATCTCCATTAAAATTTGTACAAAGACATTTGCAAGTATTTTAAACAAAGATTTTTCAAGCTACCCGATATGGAAAGATCCTATATTGACAAAAAATTACACACCGTTTGGGTCATGTTATAATGTTGTTACCTCCTCAAAAACAGATTTGTATATGGAGTTGTTACAAGATCTTTGGAAATATGTGCAGCATGAACACTTGTAACAATGCATTAGTGCTGTATGACACTGATCCAACAGTCTCAAAATGTTGGACCAAACCTTGTTGTGATGTCATGAAGTGATGATGTTTAAACTTGAGCATGTGTGTGTGTGTAGAGTGTGTGCAATGTGTGTGTGTGTGTGTGTGTGTCTGTGTGTGTGTGCTGTGTGTGTGTATGTGTGTGTGTGTGTGTGTGTGTGTATGTGTGTGTGTGTGTGTGTGTGTGTGTGTGTGTGTGTGTGTGTCGTGTGTGTGTGTGTGTATGTGTGTGTGCTGTGTCTGTGTGTGTGTGTGTGTGTCTGTGTGTTATGTGTGTGTGTGTTGCTGTGTGTGTGTGTGTGTGATGTGTGTGTGTGTGTATGTGTGTGTGTGTATGTGTGTGTGTGTGTGTGCTGTGTGTGTGTCTGTGTATGTGTGTGTGTGTGTGTGTATGTGTGTGTGTGTGTGCTGTGTGTATGTTGGTGTGTGTGTGTGTGTGTGTGCTTGAATGTATGTGTGTGTGTGTTCAATGTTGTCTATGTGAAGATGTATGAAGTAGAGCCCTCCACCCAACGCAAAACAGTGCAAGAGTGAGCGGGTGGGATGATAAAATATACAAAATATAAAATACAGTTGTCCCTCACTATAACGTGGTTCATCTTTCGCGGCCTCGCTGTTTCGCAGATTTGTATGAACGCGCATTGTGTTCCTCCACCCAGCTAAGGCTCTGTAGACCACTGTCAATCAATCTCCTCCGTGCCGTGTCTCCTGTACAGTACAGAATGCGTTCAGTTTGACAAATCTACATAAATGTTCGATCTCTAGCAGTTGTGATTGTGAAGTGTGCAGTATGTTGACAATGTGGTCGACGAAACGTCATCATTGTTGTATATGGAATTTTCTGTTAAACAACAGAAAATTCCATATACAACAGTCAGTGTTGGGGAGTAACAGATTACATGTACCGGAGTTATGTAATCAGAGTACAAATTATGAGTAACTGTATTCAGTTACAGTTACTGTTTCAGTGAGTGGTAATTGGATTACAGTTACTTTGTTGAAATAAATGGATTACACGGCGGTAGTTTCCTGTTTTCACATTATGGGCTAAACCAGGAGTAAAACCATGTCTAAACCAGGTTCTGAAACCAGTTAAACAGAAAAATTCAGGACTAAACCAGGACTAAACCAGGACTAAAACCAGGACTAAAACCAGGACTAAACCAGGCCTAAACTAGGACTAAACCAGGTCTAAAACCAGGACTGAACTAGGACTAAAACCAGGTCTAAACCATATGACACTTAACAGTAGGTGGACATAATTGAACGCAGCAGGGATCTCATATATAAAGCATTTCTCTATCAATAATATTTTTTATATGTTTAAGGAAAGACTGGACTTTTTATTTTCTTTTAGCAGACAAAACATCTTATGTTCAGATTTCCTCGTCTTTGCTTCTCTACAGTAAACCTGTTCATGGAGACTTGGGCTCAACACACAATTTGAAGAGAACAAACAAGAATGTTCAGGATGTGGTTGGTACATTCATGTAGTTTTAAAAAGCATGACAATATCAAGTAATCCAAAGCATTCAGATTACCTTACTCACTTTAAGTAATTTAATGGATTATGTTACAAACTACATTTTGGGGTATGTAATCTGTAATCTGTAGGGGAATAAATTTTAAAATTAACCTTCCCAACACTGACAACAACACTAGGACACTAGGAAAAAAAACATTTCTAGTATAATTCACTTCAGCTCCACAAACCCATCTCATCCAAATCTGCTTTCTTTTGTTTTAATTCCAAACACTGTCAGATTCTCTCCGCTGTCAGAGCCACGCTGCCTGACTCGAGCCCACATCATGTGCTTAAAGATTAAAGCCACCCTTCACTCACGCTAGCTCCAATCTGTCCACGAGACTCTCACGGCCAAACGATCGCACCAGCGTCCCGCCCCCCGGACTCAATCAAACGCACGGTTCCAAACATTAGCGCGGTGTTGGAGGCTCACTGCCGCGCTCGCCTGCTGACAGTGTACGGGCAGGAGGACTTGGGTGATCAGAGTTTCAAAATACAAAACTGAGACACACGCGGGTTGGGACGGTTGGTATAAATAAAACTGTGAAAAGGGCGTGTAACATTGTGCATTCTCGTGTCAGTCATAGGGTTACCAGAGTTTCAAACTGGTGATGGAGGGGGCGCCATTCGGAGGTGTGAGGTCACGGTCGTCTCCGTAATTAATCTGGGTAGAGGTAGCTCATTTCGACAGGCCTATATCGTCTATCAAATAAGGCTCCCACTATATAAGAGAAAGAAATGACTGGAAACGCTGAAATCTTTATGTTAAATATTAAGGAATGTAACGATATCCAAATCTCTCAGTACGATATTTGTTGTGATACTTTGGAGAGGCCGATATAATTGTAGATTATATCGCTTTTATGCTTTCAAAACGCCCTGACAAGATTTTAGGGTAAATTATTTCCATCATAAGCCCAAGAATTCAAGTAAAAACATATTACTTCATGTCTGCGCTGAAATGAATCATGGGATATGTAGTTCCCGATTTTTATTAGCTATTTAAGCAAAGGATATTGTAATTCGATATATTGTGAGACTTTTGACGATACAATATCACGATATTTCGGTTATTGTTACATCCCTATTAAATAGTAATAGAATATCATAGGCAACAGTGTAAATTTCATATTATAATATAGTGATATTTTATTTATACAATGCCTATCTAAACGAAATGACTACGTTTTATACACAAAGAAACAAATAAAATATGATGTAATGAAAATGATAACGATAAAATCAAATATTAAATCCAAACTATTCAATTATTTAACGTAGGTATTCTGCCGCAAATCTAACACGCACATGTCGTTGCTTACTGGTCAAAACATACAATAAAACCAATACACTTTTATAAATATTACTTGTTACTCCACTTCTGCCTCGGGAGCTAAAACTGAAGGGCATTTAATCTGTAACAGCGCCTAAAATTGTGAAAAGAGTGACAATAACGGCTCACTTTGGCTCAGTATATTAGTATAATCTGAGGGATTTCTGTCCATGTATTTTTTGCCTTATGGTCAAGCATGGATTTTCTGTAGTTTAGCTAAACAAATATAAAATAAATAAATATCACATTCCCATCTTTATTGTTGGCGGGTGTCAAATTTTTGTATAAAACTGGGACAAATCAGTGGTTTTGTATAAATCTGCTGGGACAGGGGACACAGGGCTCAAAACTGGGACTGTCCCGGGTAAATCTGAGGAACTTCTATCGCTGCATTTTTTTTTGCTTTATGGTCATTTGCAAACACGCTTTTCTGTATTTTGGCAAAACAAATGACCATTTATGCTCTTCTTTACCGCTGGCAGGGATCAGATTAGTCAGAAATTGTGATAGTCCTGTATAAATCCTGGTTTAGACCTGATGTATTGTGTATCTATGTATGTATGTAGTGTAGTAGTTTAGTTTTAGTTTAGTCCTGGGTTAGAAAAAATTGGTCAAAAATAGGGACACCTGGAATTTTTCTTGTATAAAACTGGGACAAATCACTGGTTTTGGATAAACCTGTTGGGACAGGGGACACATGGCTCAAAACTGAGACTGTCCCGGGTAAATAGGGACATCTGAACACCCTAGTCAAGTCTAAGGGACTTTCTTTTTTGCTTTATGGTCATTTGCAAACACGGTTTTCTGTATTATGGCAAAACAAATGAAAATTTATGCTCTCCTTTACCGTTGGTGAGGATCAGATTAGTCAAACAACTGTGATAGTCCTGTTTTAGTCCTGGTTTAGACCTCACATAGTTCTGGTTTAGTCTTAGTTTAGTCCTACTTTAGACCTGGTTCTGCCTACATTAGGGTGACCAGGTTTTGAAAAAAAAAAATTGTGAATTGAGTGCGTAATGAAGGAGAATTGTTCTGCTCATTCTCGACTAACATGTGAGTCAGTGTAGTCACATTTTCTTTGTGTTTTGGTCATTTTTTTAAGCAGTTTTTTCTGTATTTTACCTAAACAAATGATAATTTATGCTTCTCTTTTACTGTTGGCAAGTATCAGATTGGTCAAAAATAGGGACACCTGGGACATTTCTTGTATAAAACTGGGACAAATCACTGGTTTTGGATAAATCTGTTGGGACAGGGGACACAGCAGTCCCAATAAATAGGGACGTCTGGTCACCCTAAGGAGAACACAGCAACGGAGAGATCATTTCAGCTCTGGAATTGAAGTAAAGTTAAAAGGAGCTGTTAAATTGAAAACTACCACTTGATGCCATCACAAGGTGGAACGGAGCATTTTGAGCTTTGGAGATGTAGACTAGGGTGACCAGACTTGCCTATTTACCCAGAACAGTCCCAGTGTTGAGCCCTGTGTCCCCTGTCCCCGCAGATTTATCCAAAACCAGTGATTTGTCTCAGTTTTTTACAAGAAATGTCCCTATTTTTGACAAATCTGATCCTCGCCAACAGTAAAAAGAGGCATAAATTGTCACTTGTTAATGATAAAACACAGAAAAGCTGCTTAAAAATGACCAAAACACAAAGAAAACGTGACTATACTGACTCACACGTTAGTCATGAATGGCCCGAATGCAGAACAATTACGCACTTGATTCACAATTTTATTATTACCAACCACCACAAAGTTACACAGACAAATAATAAAGGTTTACTCAAATGTGTGTGAATGAAACAAAACACTCCGGGTCTATTTCTGAGTTGGCCTCCCCTCACTCTCTCACGCTAGCTCCAATCTGTTCACCGAGCTTATTTCAAACATTACCGAAGCGTCGGAAGCGAACCGCTGCGCTGCCGTCTGACACGCTAGAACACAGTAGGACACGGCTCGATCCGAGGGGGTTTTTCAGAGTTAATTAGAATTGAGCCACGGAGCAGAGGGGAGACGGAGAGGGGACAGGCAGCGGAGATAGAAATAGATCAAACCCAAAAGTCCTGGAGGAAGCTTTGGGAACAGAGAGAGAGAGATGTCAGGCTAAACGGAGCTGTCTGCTTGGATCACTGATAAAGGGAGGCTGGAGGGTGGAGTGCTAGTCAAGGCTGCGCTAATCAGACGGAAGAGAGGAGTGACCGTGGTGTTGCGAATTACATAGAGTTTGATGTTTTTTTTGAAATATGTTTGAACTGTGAATGTTATAATGTGAAAAAAGGCCATAGGTCACAATTCATTTACCGTAGGAATGGTCTATATTCGAACTTTTTTCACAAATAAACCGCACCAGACTTTAAACGAAACACAACAGTTCGATGGCTCAGTCGGACTTTGTTTGGAGCGTTCACGGTGACTCTCGGCTTTGTTCAATACACGCATCAAGAATCTCGGACTTCCGGTCATTGCGCAATGCACACTGGGAAGGATTTTCCGAAAAAGTGAGCGTCAAAAAGCCGTGTTTGTTTTCCCAGTGGGATGCGTCTATTGACAAAGTCGATCTTTTCAGGTCTTTTGAACCATATCGCTTTTGTTTCTAGTTTTGGGATTCGGACATTGTAATTGTGCGGTTGTTGGATCCTAACAGCGGAAAACGGCTCGAGAAATTTGTTTGCGAACTCCATGAATGCAAAAGAGAATCAGTGTGACTGCAAACCTCCGTTCAAACTGTTGCCCTTCCCAACGGAATTGGAAAATAGTGAAAGGTGAAGGCGATGGGCAGGACTGATCCGCAGGAAGGATGAAAAAGGTTTGACTGCCTAAATCATCCCAAGTTTGCAGAGAACATTTTGTATGTGAAGCGCCATCAAAGCGGGATCCCGTTTGTTAAGCAAGAAGTGCAGAAGACAAACAGTCAGCCAGTTAGTAAACCCACAAGAACAAGAAAGTGCGAGTTTGTGTGAAGGTCCAGGTAGAATCCATGTAGGAGAAAATTCTTCAACTGGACAAAAGTTAGTTTGGTTGAAGACGTTCCGCAGCTCATCCAAGCTGCTTCTTCAGTTCTGTACTGAAGAACTGAAGAACCAGAACTGAAGAAGCAGCTTGGATGAGCTGCGGAACGTCTTCAACCAAACTAACTTTTGTCCAGTTGACAAACTGAATTTTCTCCTACACGAGCAGTTTGTGATCACATTGTGCTCTATGAGAAAAATCCTTTCTCAGCCCAGGGGATTTTTCCGCTGAAGAACCAGTGAGTATCCACTATGTCAACTGGAGGCGGCTACAAGCAGCAACACCCTCCACTTATTTTAATAGATCCAAGCTTTCCACCTCCTTCCAAGTATCTCGCCAAGGGATTTTTGAATTCTATGTATTGTGCTTAATAAATAAAATCTGCTTAATTACCCTTGTAAATATGTCATTTCGATGCCTAACTTGTGCACTAATGAATGGTTAATGGTTTATGTTTAATTTTAGGCATCTAACTGTACCCTGTCTAAAGTTTCCTATGGCTCTTCTACTTTCTCAATGTCTTGCGATCACTAAAATTAGTAGCTCTCTGGCCATTACATTTAATAAAGGAGCTCACCAGAGGAAAAAGGTTGGAGACTCCTGAACTAAATAATATAAAACAATTCATATGTCATAGTCTAATTAACACCTCAGTACAATGTCATTTTTTTTTAACACAACATTACAAAACTTGAAAGTATTTACATAAAAAACAACCTCAAATCCTAACCTTAACCCTAACCTATACACTTTACCAGACACCAGAGCTACAGCAACACACACGGGGACAAACTCTTACACTGTATTTACATCACTGCGCGTATTGACGTTTTGCCGCTAATTATCCTACAGCAGCAGACCAGAGCGGAGACAAAATAAAGACATATATTTCAGATTAGTATTTCATTTGGGGATTAAAAACACGATCGTTAGTCTGTCTTTGAAGCACTCTCATAAAGTAAAACTATATAACCTTTAATAGACAGAGGATTAAAGCAACAGATGATTAAATTAAAGGTGTACTGCGTAACATTTCTGGTGGACGCTTGGTCACGTCACCTGCTTTTTTCCGTGAAGATGTTAACCCTTTACCTAAAATTTTCCACAGAATGCCACTAAACTTAGCTATCTTGCATTTATTCAATTACAGGTGTTTTCACAGCTAAAAATCTTGTATTCTTACTATGAGCAGGGTCACATTTCCACAGATGTGACCTGTAAAAATTCACCTCGTGAGATCTAGAGTGTGAACTGGGTTGAATTTTTCCGACAGAGCAGTGATCGAATCCGACCCAAGCCCGATAGGAGTTAAGATATCTGCGTCTGAACCCCACACAATTAAAATCACACTATTTTCATAACCCTAATAAGGTAGGATATTGTTTGTGTGGCCTCTAACGGACACAGAGACGCAAAATACAAACTCGGGATACAGCGAAAATAATCTCACCTCAACTCTCGTAAAGTGTAGCATCTCATCCACCTTATCCATAGATTTGTTCTCTGCAAATAATGACATCCATTCCACAAAACTGCGCTGTTAATGCAGTTTGAAGCGTTCTTTTAAAGTAAAAAGGCAGGAGTAGTTCCTCATGTGCGTTTGTTTACATCTACACAGCGCACGGATCGAGGTGAAGCTGCATATTCGAGATAGTGACTCTACTTCCTGTGGGCTTTATCACCAATAATTTCTGCTTTAAAAATCATGTATGTAAATACTGCACCACATTTCACAAATAATAGTACCGTATTTTCCGCACTATAGAGCTCTCTGGATTATAAGGCGCACTGTCATTAAATGGTCTATTTTCTAACTTTTTTCACAAATAAACCACACTGGACTTTAAATGAAACACAACAGTTGGATGGGTCAGTGGTTTTGTTTGTTTGTGGCGTTCACGGTGACTCTGGGCTTTGTTCAGTTGTGGCGTGTAGGGAGGGTGCTGTCTGGGACCAACGGATTGTCGGCGTGTTCGCAGTGTCTCAGTTGTTCAGTCGTGTCTAGAAGTGGCACATCGCACTCGCTTTTTCGGTTCGTTCCTCTGTTCCGTTCCTCGTCCGCGTGGAGTGATGAGTGTGGTTGTGTTTTTGGCTGTGCGGTCGCTGTCTGCTCCGTGTGTGTTTGCGTGCGCTGCGGCTTTGTCGTTTACTGGAGTCGTGCTGGGACACCCGAGTGGATTCGTGTACAGGGCGCTCTGGATTGTGGGGCGCTCAGTCGTTTTTTGATGGAGTTGGAGGCTTAAGAGCGTGCCCTGTAGTGCAGAAAATACGGTAACACAGTTTTGACTTGTATCTAAACTACAAGTGCAGTGCTCTGATCTTTTGAACACTTAAGAGTCTCAAAGCAAGAGTTTTTACTGTAGACAGGAAACAGCTGATGCACTGATGTGTCCGAGTCCGACCCGAGCCTGAATATAAGTTCTAAATATTTGTCTGAACCCGTCGGACTTCTGTCAGGTTTCCATGCTCGAGTGAGATCAGTTAAGTCTTCATGAAGATGGATAGGTTTATGTGATACTGTGGAACATTCCTGGCACCTTTAAGAGCCCATATTATGCTATTTTCTGACTGATCTACGTAAAAATGTTGTTACCTCATTAAAAAAATACCTGGAGTTGCGCTTGGTTTTAGATTAATATTATTTTTTTTACCTCATTTGGGCAAATGTTGCATAAAAATTGTCAGTATGGGTAAGTTTATTTACAAAGTTTATTTTACAAAAGTAGCAGAAAACCTTTTTAGTTCTTTTTGCGATGTAATTTAAATGTTGAACAGTTTCTGCAAAAGTCAAATAAATTGACTTTGAAAAAAACAAAACAAACACCCTGAGCATCCTTAAAGGTGCATTGTGTAACTTTTCTGGTGGAGGGTTCGTCAAATGATTTATTGGTTTGTCTGGAAAGTTTCACAGTAAATCTTTTTATCTTCATGGAGACCAAACTAGACTTGAAGTTACAGGTCAGATCTGTGGAGACCCCGCTCACAGTCAGAATGCCTGTTTTTCTAGTGATTTTTGAGCTGTAAAACCACTTGTAATTGAATAAATGTAAGGTAGATCTGTTTAATGTCATACTGCGGAACATTCCAGACAGAGCAGTGACATCTCCATGGAAACAAGCAGGTGACGGACCCCCAACCAAAAATTTACACAGTGCAGCTTTAGCCTAAGTCAAGCCTAAGCGGATCTTCACGGACACAAAACCGAGAGTGAGTCTGTCAGTACATTTTAAAGGGGAAGAGAGAGTTGACGACAGGTGCTACTGCCACCTGTCAGTCTGGACTAAGATTGATAGTCGTCAGGGAGACAGACTTTATTTTATCCTCCGCGGTCGTCCCATCCATCCACACACAGCATGGCATACGCAAAGGAGCAAATCGATCACATCACAGGCTGCAGATCCGCCGTGAGGAGGAGCTACGTATCCCCAGAGTCCCACTGTGAGGAAAGATTTATAACGGGGAAGAGACTAAAGGGCAGACGAACGGAGATGTGGCAGGCATTTTGTGGCATGTGCGTACAAAGACTAGCATGCAAATGGAACAGCACAGTAGCCAGGCTGGTGCCACCAAGTGACTCCGCTCAATTTAATTTCTCTCCAGCGACTAGGTCAGGAATCAAAATACACTAAACGGTTTGTAAGAACCTCGGAAGTTGTAGACCGAGCGAAGAGCTGTGAAGCCATGACGTCAAACTCAAGCGTCTGTCTGGGTCCATTTGTGGAACAGCACAACAGTAAACAAAGCGGTCGAGATGGATGTAGACGAAGACAGACGTTCTGGTTGGCAACAAGTCCTGAGATCGAGGATTTAAAGCTGGAACAAAGAGAATGTTTGGTGAATTTTATCAAGGGGAAAGACGTTATTGCCCTTCTTCCTGCAAGATTTAGAAAAAGCTTATCGACCAAATAGCAGCGATTGGCAGTGTTGGGAAGGTTACTTTTAAAATGTATTCCCCTACAGATTACAGATTACATCCCCCAAAATGTAGTTTGTAACGTAATCCATTAAATTACTTAAAGTGAGTAACGTAATCTGAATATTTTGGATTACGTGATTTGCTGTAGAGAAGCAAAGACTAGGATATCGTAACATAAGAAGTTTTGTCTGATAAAAGACAATGAAAAGCCCAGACTTTACTGAACCATATTAAAATACTATTGATAGAAGACGAGGAGACAGTGTCCGCGCGGCATGGTTTAGTCCTGTTTAATCATGGTTTAGTCCTGTTTTAGACCTGGTTTTAGTCCTGGTTTAGTCCTGTTTAATCATGTTTTAGTCCTGTTTTAGACCTGGTTTTAGTCCTGGTTTAGTCCTGTTTAATCATGTTTTAGTCCTGTTTTAGACCTGGTTTTAGTCCTGGTTTAGTCCTGTTTAATCATGGTTTAGTCCTGTTTAATCATGTTTTAGTCCTGTTTTAGACCTGGTTTTAGTCCTGGTTTAGCCCAAAATGTGAAAACAGGTAAATACCACCATGTAATCCATTTATTTCAACAAAGTAACTGTAATCCAATTACCACTCACTGAAACAGTAACTGTAACAGAATACAGTTACTCATAATTTGTACTCTGATTACATAACTCCGGTACATGTAATCTGTTACTCCCCAACACTGGCGATTGGTTAAATAAAAAACTACCCGCCTACCGTCTAGCGGATGAATCCTAATACTGTGAGGTCAGACAGTTTCTACGATGTGAAACCAGCTGATGAATCAGGCTAGTAGCACCGTTACAAAAGCAAGAAGGGTTAATGGTCGTATATAACAGAACATTGACTCGTGTGAGCCTTAAGTTATAGTGTTATAATTTTGTTACCTCATCAAAAACATACCTGGAGTTCTGTTTTGTTTCATTCACATGTTTGAGTAAACTTTTAGTATTAGTCTACATCTCCAAAGCTCAAAATGCTCTGTCCCACCTTGCGATGTCATTTAGTGGTAGTTTTCAAGTTGACAGCTCCTTTTACCTTTTGTTAAGATAGTAAAGAAAGAAAGAAGCAATTCCATGTCTAAAATCATCCAGATGATTCAAGTGCATGTGTATGGAGTTTAAAAACACAATGGAGCACTTCCTGTATTACCACTAGTTTAATATGGGCCCTTTCACAATACAACTATGCACATGAATAATATAATCCCTGTTTCCTTTACCCTTGACTCCAATGTTTAAACACTTATATCCAGTCTGTATTGATTTTATACCAAATTGCCACCGCCTCCTCTTCTTCTCCTCTTCCTGTAACATCTCGGACAACCCCACCTTCCTCTATTAAAGGTGGATTGTGTAACTTTTCTGTTGGAGGGTCCGCCAAAAGCTTTTCTCCATGGAGATGTTATTGCTTTGTCTGAAATGTTTCACAGTATGTATCATCATCGACCACTCTTGACAGTTAATTAGTAAATTAGTATAGAATTACATTGCAAAAAGTGTTGACTTGAGTTAAGAATAATTGAATCTTGGCTAGAATCTTATTGTACACATAGACTTGACTTTACCATCTACTAATGAAACAAAACTATTAACTTATAACTTATTTTAACTTATAACAACAACCATCTCATTGCATTTAAAATAAAGTTTTCTGTGGAGAGTCCATCAGATGTTTCTCTCTATGGAGATGCTATTGCTTTATCGGAAATGTTTCACAGTGTGGCATTAAACCTTTCTATCTTCATGGAGACTAAACCAGACCAGGTCACAGGTCAGATCTGTGGAGAGCAACCACGCTCAGCAGTGGCGGATTTAGCAATTTGGGGGCCCTAGGTGAACTTGAGTTTGGGGCCCTCACTATAAAACACTTTTTTCTTTTTTTTTTTTAATATACTTATTGTCTGTTTTTCCTCATTGTTCTTGAGACATGCAAATCTCTATTTATTGGAATTAGGGTGGATTGGAAACTTGTCTTATTAGTTCCTCACCTACTAGATAAGCAGAACTGGAAATAGTTTAATTTTTTGCTAGTACAATTACATTTTTGTTTACATCCATTACATATGTTTTTTTTTTTTCATTCTTTTTCATTATTGCTTAAAAGTAAACTACTCACATTTAATGTCATATTGAGAGAAAAATCTAATTGCTCTGAGGATTCAGCCATTAGAGGCAATGAGGGCAATTGGTTGGAGGCCCCTCCAGGTTTGGGGCCCTCAGCAACCTTTTACTTTTGCCTAATGGTAGCACTGCCTCTGCTGCTCACAGTCAGAATATCTGTTTTTCTAGGTATTTTTGAGCTGTAAAACCACCTCCAATTGCGTAAATGTAAGGTGGAACTGTTTAATGTCATACTGTGGAACATTCCAGGTAGAGTAATGACGAGTAATGTATCCATAGAAACAAGCGGATGATGGACCCTCAACCAAAAAACCTTACATAGTAAAGTCCTGTAAAATACCTTTAAAGTCAGTCTTATGAACGAAACTTAACACAAACCATGAATCTGATCTGCGTCTCATTTCTCTTTCCTCGCTTCCTTCTCCTCGATTCTGAAGAAAACGTGTGAGGAAGTCCCGCCCACAGAGGAGAGGCAACGAAGAAACAGGATCTAAACTCCTCACCGAGACCAATAGCGTTTGATTCTTTTCTCCGATGCCTGCCTCCTGGAGCCCGCCTCATGTTTACTCCTTCCTTCCGTGGTTTTCTTCGGGACGCCGCTTAATATGACACCTTTGACTGACAGCTGAAAAATGGAGAATCGAGGAGAAGGAATGGAGAAAAGAGAAATGAGACGCGGCCACAGAGAAGCGGGGGAGGAGGAGGAGGAGCTCAAGGTAAGCTGTGGGCCTTGTACCTCCTGACAGCGAGCAGGGGTGCTATTGTGCTTTATGGACTGCAGTAAAATCAATACGACGGCACTCACAGCCACATCACTCGAGCCACGCACAGCTCCCGAAAACATGCATCAGGCTGGGCACAAAGCCAGTGACAAGACAAGGCTAAGGTGACCAGTTTGTGAGCAAATAAAGTCTGAAAATCTGTTATTGACGACGCTCCCGGGTGTGTTGTGAAGTAGAAATTGTTTTTTTTTTATACTTGAAATGTCGAAAGAGGACACACTGGCACTGCAGTTTACAATAAATTATAGAATGGATTAAAATATTTTCATTTTGGAGATACTTATTGCACTTTGGGTGAATGATTTTGCATTTAAATATTTATTTATTTATTTGTTTTTTTAAAGTGAGACCTAGTCAATGTAGCAGCCATCACAATTAGCCATCAAAAAGTCTTGTGAGTTGCGTGGTCCTCTGTATCTTTTATTTATTTTATTTTATTAATTGTTTTATCATTTTCAGCTTTTTATTTATTGTTTTAATTATGATTTACTGTCTTTTATTGTATTAATTTGTCTGCGCAGCACTTTGAGATTTTACTGTTTTCTATCCAATACACTTTATTTCTATAAACATGACAGTTTCCAAAGTATCACATTATAAAACCATTTGCATCTCTCCAGTAAAAACATACACATGTTTTGGTCACTGCACTTTTTACAATTTTCTTGGACTTATCAAGTGACACCATGGATTCCAATTTAAGATCTTTCTGTAAATGGTTATAATCCAGCTCTTTATGTAAATGGGGAAGTGGCTTTTCCCTATATTAAAGACCTACTGTGTAATATTTCAGCAAAAATTATCACAATATAATACCTTGAAAAAGTAAGTAAAGAAAAAGTAAGTAAGTTTTTATTTATAGAGCGCTTTTCACAGACATTTGTCACAGAGACGCTTTACAGAGCATTATTCAGTCACACCCCACCGTCTCACACACACACACACACACACACACCACTTTCATATTAGGCAATGTGTGTGAAAAGCCTTGCCTGAAGGACACAACAACAGTTTTTGTGACTAGTGCTCCACTGTGGCACCTGATTTTCCCAGAGGTCTCACATCCAAGCACTAACCAGGCCCGGCCTTGCTGAGCTTCTGAGATCTGACGAGATCAGGCTTTGACAAACCGGTATGGAAAAACATTCATCCTTACTGTTGGGGCTTGCCTCTCCATAGTCCTGACTCGTAACTTCAGCATGCCACCTGCTGGTTTTCACTGAAATCTCATTTCTTACCAAAAATGTTCCACAGTATGACATAAAACATATTTATCTCCATGGAGAATGATAAAAAGTTTGGTTTTAACTTTAAATCGTCAGGGATTCATGAGGTTGACACCATCTGAAATGTGACGCAGTGGCACCATACTAGTATATTTATATTATAATATTGTTAGAATCCCTTAGAAAACAAAAAGCAAATACCAAACAGGCCAACTAACTTAAGAATAACTCAAATCAAATCATTATTTTTTTAACCCGGGAGCTTTACTAGAAATTTTATAAAAGTTAAAATAGTCTAATTCTGGCATAATAATTAGTGCTGTCAAGTGATTAAAAAAATTTAGAGATTCATTAATTATGATCTGTAATTAATTAATCTAATTAATCTTTTTTTTTAATCTCACCTAAAAATTGCTGAGAAAAGCTTCAACTTGAGGTATTTTCATTTGAATTCATTATTACAGTATTTTCATACTCTCATTAATGTTTTTATAGAAGTATCATCATTATTACTATTACTAATCTGCATAAATAAACTCAACTTTACAACATATGAACCATCACCACTCTAGAGACACATCAGCCTGTTTGACATTAGAATATGTTTAACGCAGATTTGTGCAACTCTCACAGAAACGAAACTTAAAACCGCATGGCTAATTTACATAAACTAAGCGAAGAAAAAAAAAAAAAAAAGGTCTTGTGCACTGATGTGGTTCTGCTTCTGTTGGACTAAAGGACACGACTCAGTGGAATATGAGTGTTCTCTCTGTGACAGAGGATGTTGATGGTGAAGATGTTCTGTGTCACGATGTTTTCAGATCAGACATGTGCAGGTTTATTGCAAATGCGGGAAAGAACAGGAATGAAAATTACAATTCTTTGCAGGAGCGAGTAGAGCAGGACTGCACAGTGCGGGACTGTGTCCTAACAACACATAAAAACAGATTTTATAACTCGCATACAGAAACAGTGAAGTTAGAGATTCAAAATAAGATTAACGCGATTAAAAAACATAACGCGCTAAATATGACTGTAATTAATTAATCACAATTAACGAGATAATTTGACACCCCTAATAATAATAACAATAATATATCACCTTATTCTTTATTATTACATTGTATTTCATTATATAATTTATTTTGAGGAGATTAATGAACACAAGAAGTGCACAAACATGTATCTAAGGTCTGTCACCTGCTTGTCTCCATGGAGATGCCGTCGCTTTACCTGTAATGTTCCATGATATGACATTAAACATTTCCATCTTGCAGTTATTCATTACGGGTGCATCTATTACTCAAAAATACAGTAATTCTCTCTGTGAATAGGGTCACCTCTCCACAGATCTGACCTGTCACGTGGCCTACAGTCGTCTCTCTTGTGATAGGCAGGTTTAATCTCTACTGTGCAGTAACATCACCACGGAGACAAGCAGGTGACGGACCCTCCACCAGAAAAGCTGAAGTTGCGCAAAGCATCTTTAAAGTACATTTTACATATATTTTCTTATTTATATTATAGTCCCACTGCGGGGAGAACTCCGGCTAAACTCTGGGTGAACTCGTGCTCTGATGGACAGGACAGAGGGGGCAGTCAGTCCGTCTCGTGTGCAGAGACTGTGTGTGGAGCGGTATAAGACAGAGCCCATGGCGGCACCTGAGCCGTGTGCCTCCAGCTGCAGATAAGCACACACACAAACACACACTCTTTTAAATGGGCTTCTCTGCTGTTAGGAGCGGGTCAATACAAGGAGCAGTTACTCTCTGGCCAAAAAATGTCTGCTTATCTGGTCAGTAAAAGGTGAGAGCGGCTTGTATTATCTCTCACTCTTATATAGCGCTACACAATTTTTCTAATACTGGCGAGCGAGGTGGTATTGAATGGAAGGAGCGAGCAGCTGGTCTCAAAGAAAACCGCATCGTAACTCAGACATTGTATTATTAGTTCAGGGATAAAATCAATTGAGTCACCGGCTTTGGACAAGAATGCAGAGTTTTATTATACAGTATATTTTCTGTAAAAGTGTGTACTACAATAACCATAAATAACTTCTACTGGGTTCTACAAATCAAATCTTTAACATAGACTGTGTAAAGAAGTGGACTAAGCGAGTGTGACCTCATTTGGGGTGTGCAAAAATATTGAAATATCGATATATCGCATCGTTTAAAGTGATACAGTATCAATATCATGGGCTGCTGTATCGATATATCAATATAGTATTTTTTGGGATATTTTACTAAATTACTTTGTTATAGCGCTACAGTTTTGTTGCTTGTTTAGAGGAAGGAACAGTGTTTATGCGACACATTTCACATATTTTTTGATGATTAAAATGTTTGTGTTTCATATTAACTTTGCACAAGAAATGGTTTAACAATGACTTTTTGTATCACAGCCATGATTTAGCCTTTATCTTTTATTGAACTGTATCGAATCGATTTGAAACATATCATATCAAATCGAAAGCTCACTGCATCGAGATATGTATCGTATCGTAGCCTATGTATCAAGATATGCATCATAGCATGGTCTATGTACTGAGATATGTATCGTATCATGGCCTATGTATCCAGCTATGTATCGTACTGTGGCCTGTGTATCAAGATATGTATCGTACTGTGGCCTATGTATCAAGATATGTATCATAGCAAGGCCTATGTACTGACATATGTATTGTTTCATGGCCTATGAATTGAGATATGTATCGTATCATGGCCTATGTATCGAGATATGTATCGTATTGTGGCCTATGTATCGAGATATGTATCGTATCGTGGCCTATGTATCGAGATATGTATCGTATCGTGGCCTATGTATCGAGATATGTATCGTATTGTGGCCTATGTATCAAGATATGTATCGTATCGTGGCCTATGTATCGTATCACGGCCTATGTATCGAGATATGTATCGTATTGTGGCCTATGTATCGAGATATGTATCGTATCGTGGCCTATGTATCGAGATATGTATCGTATGTATCGTGGCCTATGTATCGAGATATGTATCGTATCGTATGGCCTATGTATCGAGATATGTATCGTATGTATGTATCGGCCTATGTATCGAAGTATATGTATGTATCGTATCGTATGGCCTATGTATCGTATCATCGGCCTATGTATCGAGATATGTATCGTATTGTGGCCTATGTATCGAGATATGTATTGTATCGTGGCCTATGTATGGAGATATGTATCGTTTGGTTCCAGTCAGGTTAGCCGTTATAAGGGTGAATTTGGAGCCAGTTCCATATTAGGAATATAAACTTATTAACAAAATAGTGAAATAAAAACAGCAGGATCATGTAGAGTTAATATGAATATTTTAAGACCAAAATGACAAAGCTCACAACAGCAGTTACAGAGAGAGAGCTGACAATTTTTCAATGTAAAGTCAATTGGAGGCAGTGTCGATGGAGCCGGAAGAGCGCCCATGCTCACTTCCTGTCTGGAACACGTCGACAAGTGGGTTATAAACAGTCTGTGGGTGAAACGTCATGACGAATACTTGAATCAGATCTGTGGAAGCATCGCAACAGTGGAACAAGCCAAAAAATCTAACTTTTATTAAGACATCTTTTCCTCCACAAATGCACAAAGCTTTTTCAAAGTTTTTCCCAATTATGAAAAAACAACTCGCTCACCCTTAACTAATTTATTTCTCAAATTTCTTAAAACATTAATTATTCAGTCCATCAATATAACCTCAAACATATCAAATATTCAAAAGTCGTAACAGAAGTGTTTAGTATAGAGGTTTTTTTTAGGTGCATTGTGTAGCTTGGTGCAGCTTGAGATGTTATTGCATTGTCTGAAATGTTTCACAGTGTGGCATTAAACAAAAATTTTAATCCAGACCAAACCAGACCAAGTTACGGCTTAGATCTGTGGCGAGGCGACCCCGCTCACAGCTAGAATGCTGTATTTCTAGGTATGTTTGAGCCATAAAACAACCTGTAATTCAATAAAAATAAAGTAGAGCTGTTTAATGTCACACTGTGGAACATTCCAGGCAGAGCAATGACATCTCCATGGAAACAAATGAAACAGAAAACGCACCCCAAGGTTTTTGTAGAGCTTCAAATGCAAGAAAACGGCTATTTAAAAGTGAAAAAAAAGCATGAAGTCCAAACGCTTTTTTATTTTTAAATTATGTTTCAGCAAAAAAGCCTTTGTCAGATCTTTTTTTTTTTTTTTGCTTTGGACCACAGTATACTAATCCATGGAAACAAGGAGATGAAAAACAACAAGCAGAAGTTACGCAGTGCACCTTTAAGCAGTAATTTGATACACTAACTCCTGCTCGGTAGCGTGGCACATACAGTAGTCCACAGACCACAATCAATAGCCCACTGTACTCACCTGGGGTTAATGGCTTGTTACTTTAATGGACTTCTCAATGGGAATGACAAGACAAAATGGCTGACAGTAATTCTTGGTTTCTCTGGGAGCCAAGGGTCACGCAGG
The DNA here is from genome assembly GCF_026225935.1 of Boleophthalmus pectinirostris. NCBI lineage: Eukaryota > Metazoa > Chordata > Actinopteri > Gobiiformes > Gobiidae > Boleophthalmus > Boleophthalmus pectinirostris. The sequence continues at coordinate 10,468,819 of NW_026571515.1, read as the reverse complement.
TCTGCAGCTAACAAGCTCCTCTGAGACTCACAGTTAGCTTTGGCACCACTTTTTATGGATACTTTTTACTATATAGTCTACGGGGACTGCTGTTTGTAAAATATCTTAATTATGCGAGCGGAGCGTGTCCCTGTAGGGCTTCCGTAGACAGAACAGAGAAAGAAAAGGATACTTCGGCTGAACAACTATTAGCGGTGTACTGTATGGCAGTATTAGTGGACATAATCCTTCACTGAGGAATTTTTGCATTCAGCCATTAAATGTGGCTCAAAGGGAAAATGCTGGTTCAGAAAGAAAAAGTATAGACCTGGTACTGCATCTTTAAAGAGCCAATATTACTCAGTATCTCTGTTTTCAAATGCATTTCCTCACATCACAGAACAGACCTGGAGTTGTGTTTTGTTTTATTCACACATGTTTAACACACAAACCAACATATTTCTAAGTTTTTTTACAGAACGAAAAACACTCAACTTGCTGATCTCTACAGAACTAAAGGTAAAAGGAGATGTTAACTTGAAAACTATCACTTCATGACATCAGAAGGTGGAACAGAGCACTTGGACCTTTGGAGATGTAGACAGATTAATAATAAAGGATTACTTAAAGGTTGTATAGAGGATTTTTTAAGGGAAGAGAAATACAGCGACACTCCTTTTTCAAATGTTGTGCATGTGTGAAACCACCTTCCTGTTCCACAGCTCCCTCAGTAGAAACATCTCCTCCCACCTCCTTACTCTAGAAAGTGCATGTTCAGAATTACTGTTGAAGTGACCTGTCTAGAAATAATTTTGCGACCGACGCGTCAGTTTTTAGACCCTTTGTCTGTTTCGTTCACGCAATCGCTGGAAAGAATCTCCAAGAATCACCTCAGTTTGGCTTTTCTCCTTTTCTCCTTCTCTTCTTCTTTCAGCGACCTCAAAAACTGACTTTCTTTTGCGGTGAACTGGTCGTGGATTCTTGTCCTCCATCGCAACAAACTTTGTGTGAACTGTGAGGAAGCTACAGTTAGAAAAATCCTCTAAGAACCGCTGCATAAACCACATAATCCCAGCGCGCCAGCGAGTCAGTTACACTAGAAACATAGAGAGTTTGATTGACAACCTAATAGCCAATAGAAAATGAGGTAGCCTTGTTATCTATTGGCTGATGTTTATCTGGCCTCACTACGTCCACAGATGATAGATTTTCATTTTTTTTGGTCATCATAATTACAAAGCTGCTGCGTCTCTGTAATGATATTTTAAACTTTCATTGACAATAAAAAAAAAAAAACTCTAAAAATCCTCCATACAACCTTTAAACAAGAAGCTTAGCAGGGCCGGGCCTGATCAGTACTTGGATGGGAGACCGCTAGGAACTCCAGGTGCCACAGTGAGGCGCCAGTGGTAAAAAAATATATAAATATTGTTGTGTCCTGAGGCAAGTGGTGTGTGTGTGACTGATGGTGGTGGTCTGAGGGGCCGATGGCGCAGATGGACAGTCTCGCTTCTGTCAGTCTGTCCCAGGGCAACTGTGGCTGCAGTAGTAGCTTATCATCACTGAGTGTCGAGTGAATGAATAATAAAACTGTGGGTATCTTGAAAGGCGCTATATAAATGTAACGATTAATTAATGCATGAATGAAACAAAACAAAACTTTAAACTGCAAAAAAGCTTGGTCATAATTTAAGATATAAACCAGGAGTGTCAAACTCAAATTCACAGAGGCCAAAATAAAAAACTGGAACTTTAGTTTGTGAACTGGGCCAAACTAAATATTTACTGAAAAATTTCAACAACATCTGCATGTTTTCTTCTCTTCTTTCGAGATATGTAATGTTAAATGTTTTCTAATTAAAATAAATGTTTAACCATAGTTTTGCTTACACACTGAATCCAGAACAAGCATAATATAAAATAATAAATAACATTTTAAATAAATGATGTCTCTATAGTCGATCTGTAGCCCGCTCTAATACATATTTGATACGATCACGCGGGCCAAATATAATTATATCGAGGGCCAAATTTGTCCCCCGGGCCTGAGTTTGACATGTCTGCTATTAACATTTAAATCTATCAGAAAATGACTTAAAACTAGTGAAATTATCTGTCCAATATAATAATATAATATAATTTTACTTGACAAGTTATCTTAAAATAAACTTAAACGATCTCAGAAATAGTAAGTAGATAATAAATCTGAAAACAAGACGAATAACCTGATATAAGTTTTAAAATCTTGGTCCGATCAGAGAAATTTGCAGTGCATAGATAGATCAGAAAATAGTGTAATATGGGCCCTTTAATAGTGGTTAAAAAAGAAAAATGGCAGTGATATAATTTGGTTTATCTCCCCGTCTAACCCAGTGTGTATCTTATTGTGCAGACCCGCGGCCTCTTCTATTGATAACGGATCTGCTGCAGTGCGCTGATAAAGAGTCAATGGCTACTACAACACATCTAACACATCTAACACTTCCTAACGACCAAACATGGACATCCTCATGCGTCCGAAGGTCAGGAAGTCCATTTAAGGGCGACGTCGGTTCAATAGGAGTTAAATGAAGCTCTCTAAACATCGACCCCAAAGTAACACAACAGGCAACAAGCCAATCCGATCCACAACACTGGCTCAGCTCCAACCACAGTCTTCGACACACGCAACGCACACAGGTTTTATATAGCTTTTTCAGTTTTTTTGGTTGCCATAGCAGCGGTAACTTTAATGGTGCACTGTGTAATTATTTAGTCGGGCGTCAGTCTTGTTTCTATGGATATTTCTATGGATATATTTAATCTATTACAGGTGGGTTTATTGCTCAAATATATCTAGAAGATAGAAAGGTTTAAAGCAGTTCTGTGAAACATTCCAGACAAAGTAAATATCTTCATGGAGACGAGTAACTAGAAAAGTTACACAGTGCTCCTTTTAGCTGCAGTGAAACTTTGCAGTGTTCTGATTGCAATTGGACATATTTGCTGAAGTTTAACATTCTTTGTGAGTCAATTTCTCATGTAGATTAATATACATTGTAATAAATTGTGACATAGATATCACATTTTTGTACAAATCCATATAGCAAGAAACTTAATCTGATCTACAAAATTGTCTCAAATCCATCATCTCATTTCTCAAACAGAAAACGATCTATAGTCCAGCACAAACTTTACAAAAATGATTCTTTTGGCCTTTTAAATTCTTTTGGTCAACATACACTAGTATATTACAGTTTCTAACCAACATACTTGCATTATCGAATTGCAATATTTCAGTTCACTTCAGTTCTAATTCTATTTTTAATTCTTTACAAAGCTTTAATGCATTGTGTTTGTCAGTCTAAGATGTCTGTACCTCAATAAGGTTCCATTGCAAAAAAAAAAATCAAACATTTTGTCCAATAGACAAATTTCTTAAACTTATAAAAACACCAAATATCATGTAAATAATCATACTTTGCAATACGGCTGCACAGGAACATAATATATTGCAATAATACTATGAGTTTGTTCACAGTTGCAAAAACACAACAATAAAATTGGGATTAATCTGGGACCAAATCCAGAACCAAAAATGGATTAGCCCAGGACTAAACCACGTCCACATCAGGACTAAACTGCAAAAAAAACCAGGACCAAGTCAAGACAAATCTGAACACATCCTAAGACTGTTATTTAGTATTAATTAAAATGTATAACAGATATTTGAGTTTAGTCAAAATTTTTCTTATTTAGTCATTCTTTAGGTCTTTGTTTGGTCTCTTTTTTGCCTTACTGTCGAGTTGACTATTGTAATTAAGGCATGAACATTAAAGGTGCACTGTGTAACTTTTCTGGTGGGGGGTCAGCCACCTGCTTGTCTCCATGGAAATGATATTACTATGTCTGGAATGTCCCGGAAGGGCATTAAACATGTCCATCTTGCATAATACTCAATAACAGGTTTTTATTGACCTAAAAACTCATATTCATACTGTGAGTGGGCTCGCTTCTCCACAGATTTCATATGTAATGCTACCCTGTGGTCTGACCTGCTGTCTCCATAGAGATAAATACCGTATATTCCAGACTATTGAGCGCACCTGAATATAAGCCGCATCAATGAAATTTTAACTAAATTTTAAAACTGTACATATATAGGCCGCACCTGAATATAAGCCGCAGGTGTTCACGTCTTCAAGAACGTTTTCAAGTTCGGGTCGTCTGCTTTTATCGCCTCTGAAAGTTTTTGTCGTCTTTTTGCATTGAGTCAGTTTGTCACGCTGCCGTCGCTCACTGATGCCGAGCTCACGTGCAGCAGCTCTGTTTTCTTCTTCCACAGCCACATCAATCGCCTTTAACTTAAAAGCTGCATCATCTGTATTTCTTCGTGTGTTTTCCATGAGGAGGGTGTGTGTATGAAGCGCAAAATAACTGTTCCAAACACAATCAAACGAGCGTCTTCCTCGGCGCATCACCCTCATCTCTACTGCGCATGTCTCCTGCAGAAAGAGCCTCTGTCCTGTCTGTATCATGTCAGTGTCTTGGAGGATTTCAGCAGATTTCAGACTCTCTCGGGGGCGGGGCGAGTTCTATCAATCAGGTATGAGTGGATGTGCGGCTACTGAAGTTTGAGACGTTTCCTCTAGTCATTTACACACACGGGTAACGCTCACGAATGTTAATTTAGCAGCATAACTTATTTTATCACATGGCGAGTGCGCTGACAATATCACTAATTAGTGTCGCAACTTCATGTTAACCCTAGATCCATGTGTAAATCGCACAGACAGCGTTTTCTGCACTCAGGCTGCGCTCATCACCGTAAATATGAACGGCCAAACAAAGAATCTGCCGCGGGGTTCAAATTGTGAGAAAGAAGTAGCGGCTTATAGTCTGGAATTTACGGTAAGTGTAATATCTATGAAGAGAAGCAGGATCCTCCACCAGAAAAGCTACACAGTGCACCTTTAATGAGCCAAAATCATAGTGTAATCACCTAATTTTCTCTACGTTACACCGCATTACTCAGCTCAAGTCGACGGCAGCCCTTTCCAGTCCAGTCCTGGTCATATGTCACGCTCACTATCACCACTGCCCTCTCCCTGGTCCCTGCAGCTTTCAGTCAGTTTGTTATGGCTCCTGTCCACTCCTGTCTGTGCCAATGCCCCCGCTGCATATATAAGACCCCCCCTCCCAGTTACCCAGCATGCACCAGCTGCTCAGACAGACTGCGCTCTGATGGAGGGACAATACTGACTGGACCGTTACTCATGCCCATTAAAACTTGGACCATGTTTCGGCCAGGGGGACAGAAAAAGGATTGTGGGTAGTGAGACTGGCGGGAGAATGTTGGAAATGTTACGAATGTGCAACTTCAGTTCAATTTTTGTATCAGGAAAAAAGGTTAGTTGGTCAGAGGAAGTATTGGCTTTTTTATTGCTATGAATTGAATTTCACGAGGAACTAAGTAACGTTTTAAAGGTCTTATATGACGCAAAATTGACTCTTGTGAGCTTTAAACCATGTTAAAATGCTGTTAACTCCTGAAAAACAGACCTGGAGTTGTGTTTTGTTTCATTCACACGTTTAAGTAACTTATTTATTAATCTGTCTACATTTTCAAAGCACAAAATGTTCTGTTCCACCTTCTGTTTCAAGTTAACAGAGCTACTTTTACCTTTAGTTCAGTAGAGATTCTCAGTTCTAGAGCTGGAATGATCCACATGATTCTAGTGAAAGTGTGTGGAGTTTAAAAACACAGTGGAGCACTTCCTGTATTACCACGTGACATCACAAAGTTGTACAAAGTGTTTTCTGTTTGAGAGAAGAACTTAGTCTAAATATGCAAACAACTCCATGTTTCTGATGAGTAAACAACATTATAACATAGATAAGAAAAAACAGCTTCATATTAGGGATGGGCATTTGATAAAATTTTCTTAATCGAATCGTCAGAAGAATTAACGATAGGTTTTTCGATTAATCATTAACGTTTTCATATTAAAATCATTATTATTACTATTACTCATCTGCATAAATAAACTCAACTTTACAACATATAAACTATAACTAAAATAGAGCCACATCAGCCCGTTTGACATTATAATGTGTTTAATGCAGATTTGACACATTTGTTTTACACAAACAAAACTTAAAACCACATGACTCATTTGCATAAACTATAAGCGCTGAAAAAACCAGCTCTTTCCTTGTGCGCTGATGCGGTTCAGCTTCTGTCAGACTAAAGGACACGACTCAGTGGAATATGAGTGTTCAGAGGGATGTTGATGATGTTGGTGCTTCTGATGGTGAGTCTGTTCTGTGTGTGTGTCGTGTTGGAGATGGTTCATGTTTTCAGAGATCAGACGTGTGCAGGTTTAGTGCAGCTCTTTATTTAACATCATTTCGCTCACTTTATTTATGTTGGTCACTTTATTTATTCTGGCTTCTGTTGTGATGAAAAGACTGAAAAGTGTTTGTGTTTTGGACATGTGCACTCAACTTCACGTTGCAGTAACTGGGATACTGCGTTTAGATTAGGGATGGGCATTCGATGAAATTTTCTTAATCGATCGTCGGAAGAATTAACGATCGATTATCGATTAATCATTAACATTTTTATATTAAAATGATCATCATTATTATTACTATCTGCATAAATAAATTCAACTTTACGACATATAAACCATAACCACTCTAGAGCCACATCAATCCGTTTGACATTATAATGTGTTTAATTCAGTTTTGTGCAACTCTCACAGAAACGAAACTTAAAACTGCATCGCTGATTTGCATAAACTCAGCGAAGATAAAACTACAGCTCTTGTGTCGCTGATGCGGTCAATTTCTGTCGGATTAAAAGACATGATTCAGTGGAATACAGGTTAGTGTGACCATATTTGCGTTTGTCAAAACCAGGACACCGTACGGGAGGTGGGGACTCGTCATCGACATTGAGCGACTCTCACCTGGTAAAACTTTTTCCGATTGGACACTGAAACATATGTGCTGCTTTGTACACTGTGCACATGGACTCACACTTGTCCTGAACAGAAAAGCGTGGAGTTTCTTGTACAAATCATCGTTAAATACACATTTGTGCTTCGGTACGTTACAGACTGACCGACTGTTTGTGTCTCGCTCCTTCTGAGTGCAGAGAGACACATGTACAGACCCCTGTTTTTGTCACGCTACACACAGCAACCTACATTCGGTTTGTCGATTAAACTTAACGTAATGGATGAAATTCTTAAAGATCAATTATCGATTAATCGACTAACCATGCCCATCCCTAGTTTACATGCACCATGACAAAACCAAGATACTCAAAAACCCCAATCATACCCAGGACACTGATGTGATGTGTAAATGCACTCACTGAAGGATAAAGTGATCTCCAAGGAGGTACCAGAGCCCAAACGTGGGACTATGACGTCACAACTCCAGACCAAGCCTCGTGTCCTCACACTAAGCTACGCACAGCAACCTATTTACAGCAATTTGTGGATTAAAAATGAACGTGATCGACGAAATTCTTAATGATCAGTTATCAGTTAGTCGACTAATCATGTCCATCCTACTTCATTAGACCCTTTAATACAAAATTTCAATTTAAACATAGCTCAAACCAAGTCTCTGCTAGTTCAAACGCTAAAAAACTGAAAATGATTTGTGTAAAACTCAGCGTGACTACAAGACAAATGCATGTTTACAACTGCCTCCTGGCTCTGCTCTGTAACAGCTGCTCCTGCTCACCGGCTCCAGCCAAATGAAGACAGGCCAGTCCTTCAGAAACACTGCACCAAACCCGAACCCTCTGAAGATCTCTCCTATTGAGTTTTGTTACGACCTCGGTGAAAATGAGGGCGTTCACGGAGATCCCATCGATACAGAGTCAGATAAACGTTATTGGGTCGAGCTCGGCGCTTATCTGGGCTCATCACCCACAGTTAATGGTATTTCTCAACAGGCGTGAGGCTAATGTGAAATAAGAACGCGGTTTGAGTACTTAAAAAGCCTTTAAAGGTGCACTGTGCAACTTTTTCTACTTACTTATCGCTGCGGAGATGTTATTGCTTTGCCTGGAATGTTCCATAGTGTCACATTAAACATAAACATTTAGCATTTATTCATTACAGGTGTTTTTATTGCTCAAAAATACAATAATTCCTTCTGTGAATCGGGACGCCTCTCCACAGATCTGACCCGTAATGTAGCGTAGTGCTGTAACCTGCTGGTCTTCCTCCTGATAGACAGGTTTAATCTATACTGTGGAACATTCTAGACAAATCAATCACATTTCCATGGAGACAAGCAGGTGGCAGACCATCCACTATACAATTTTACGCAATGTACCTTTAAAGAGCTTCTACCTGATTTTTTCTTTTTTTTTTTTCTTAGATTTAGACAAACTTTATTGATCCACAAAGGAAATTATTATTATTATTATTATTATTATTTTTTTTTTTTTTTTTTTTTATATTACACAGAAGCTTGCACATCACAAATATATTATAAAAACAAAAAATAAAAACATAAATAATAATAAAAAATTTAAAATAAGTCAGAAAAATAACAAAAAACTGGAGTAAAAAAAAAAAAAAAAGCATAATTATATAAATGTATAAGTACAAGTAAAAATAAAAAAGTTGAATGTCATACTGACTAGTCAATCAAGTCAATGATAACTTCTATTAATACAGTCAACTGCAACTTCACAAGAACAAACTTGTATGAAATATGATTTATAAAAATGATCAAATAATCAAAACATCGAATGTAAATAATGAATGTTTGTGAAAAATATGATTATTATATAAAATCGATTCGGATGCATTTTGAATCGATGTGAGAATTGTGCAATGAAGTATCACGATATATCACTGAATCAATTTTTTCTTACACAATATGACCTTAAACGAATCTGTCTGGCATTTATTCAACTACAGGTGTTTTATTGCTCAAAAATATCTTAAAAAACATTAATTCTCACTGTGAGTGGGGTCGCCTCTCCACAAATCTAACCTGTAATCTCCATGGAGATTCTTTTTTTATGGTTATACTGTGGAACATTCCAGACCAGACCTGGCCATTGTACAATTCCAGGACACATATTTTTTTTTTTTTTTCCAGTGTAAAGACTGAAAACAGCATTTATTTTATTTATACAAAAATAAAAAAAAGACATACCTGATCCAAATGTGTTATGTAGCTGTTATTTATCCCACAAGTAACTACAGGACAGCTTTGAACAAATAAAAATTAAAATATTATGAGACTTTCTAGGCCGAGTATGACCAGTAAATAGTCTTATTACATTAGTTTACATGTTGAACTAGGATATCGACTGAACCGATATCCGATCAAGCAAATTCTTTATTAGCGGCGATGATATCAGATACCAGTATCAGGTGAAGGCATCCCTAATATTCAGCATATTTTTAGAGGTTTTGCCCAGTTTTTTTTTTTTTTTATTTATTTTTTTTATAATTTGTAATTTATTCAGTGATTTTTTTGTCCATATACATCATAATATACATGTTCTGTTTTGTTCCCCCCCCCCCACCACACACAAACTCCAAAAAAAAAAAAAAAAAAAAAAAAGAGGGAGGCAGGACACATATTTTGGATTTTGGTATTTGGTTTGGACTCTGACAGGCCAGTTTAAGCTCATTTGGAATTACAAAATAAGCATATTTTATCATTTTATCTCATGCATGGACTAAAGCTGCATTGATTTTATTTTAGAGGTGTTTTTTATGACATTTTTTGGAAGGCAACCTCACTTTTTCATTGCTTTGTCGTAACAAACTTTTACCAGTCTGACCAGCTCGTTAAAACAATGATATTTACTGCTTTTTATATAGAAAGACAATTTATATTAAGCAGAATTGAATTAAATATTTTGGCCCGGCCCTCCACAATATTTTCTGTTTCTCACGTGGCCCCATGGAAAAAATAACTGCCCCCTGTTCTAGAGACAAAATGGCAATGATTTTTTTCTTACACCCTTAACATGCAGCAGTGTAACCTCAACCAGAAAAGTTGCACAGTGCCTCTTTAAGCAGATTCTCGTGTCATATGTCTCCTTTAAATGGCAAACTCTATACCTCCACCTCAGCGTCTCAGAATGTTGTGATGTCATGTGAACCCAGCGTATTTATGGCGATTCAACACGTACACACACACACACACACACACACACGATACAGTGACACCGAGCTGAGAGGCTGTGGCCATGGCAACCACATACACCACAAAGTCTCACAAGCTATTAGCAGACGGCGCCAAGTTCAGAAACGAAATTTTGACGACGGTATTTTTGACCAAATTCAACAAGACTTAGACTTATGACAAACTTTATTATTGATCCACAAAGGAAATTGTTTGAACACAGAAGCTCACAATATAATGCAATATAAAACAACATATTTAAAATGCCTATATTACGCAAAATTGACTCTTGTGAGCTTTTAGTCATGTTATAATGTTGTTACCTCCTCAAAATCATGCCATTCACATGTCTGAGTAATCCTTTATTATTCGTCTGTCTACTTCTCCGAAGCTCAAAATGCTCTGTTGCACCTTGTGATGTCATGTAGTGGTAGTTTTCAAGTTAACAGCTCCTTTTACATTTAGTTCAGTAGAGATTGGAAATTCCAGAGCTGAACTACTCCAAATGATTCTAGTGAAGGTGCGTGGAGCAGGGGTGTGCAAAAATATTAAAATATTGATATGTATCGTATCGTTTAATGTGATGATACAATATCGATATTGTGGGCTGCTGTATCAAGATATCGACCAAAAGAACTAAATTCTTTTGTTACAGTGCTACAGTTTTGTTGCTTGTTCAGAGGAAGGAAACTTGTTTATGCGACACATTTGACATTTTCACAGTTTTGATGATTAAAATGTTTGTGTTTCATATGAACTTTGCAAAAGAAGTGGTTTAATAAAGACTTTTAGTATCACAGTAAAGGTCTGCGTGGGACAGAATTTTCAGTCTGCATATGGGAGGAGACGCGGTGGGCGGTCGGGCGGCATGGTTAAGTCCTGGCTAAATCCTGTTTTAGTCCCGTTTTAGTCCTGCTTTTAGTCCTGTTTTAGACCTGGTTTAGTTCTGGTTTAGTGACACAACCCGCAAGACGTATGCGAGGGGGGGCAGTCTGCGCGACGTATGCGTTAGTTTGCGGGACTGCAGTTTATGATCCCATCCCGCGCCCGCAATGAGTTTTCCAAATGTGTCCCGAGTCGCACTGTTTTGCCTCGGGTCCAGGGCTCTATATCACTGCCATGATTTAGCCTTTATTTTTAATTGAACCATATCGAATCGATTTGAAATATATCGTATTGAATCGAATCACTGTATCAGGATATGTATCGTATCGTGGCCTATGTATCGAGGTATGTATCGTATCGGCAACTTCTTAATGATACCCAGCCCTAGTGTGGAGTTTAAAAAACACAGTGGAGCACTTCCTGTATTACCACATGACATCACAAAGTGGAAGAGACTGTTTTCTGTTTGAAGTAGGGAGTGAAGTCTAAATAAGCAGGATTTATGTGTTAAACATGAGTGAACAAAACAAAACACAACTCCAGGTCTGTTTGTGAAGAGAAAACAACATTATAACATCAGTTAGAAAATAGTGTAATATAGAACATTTAACATTTTACATCATTTTGTTTATGCATTTCCCTTTTTAACTGCACAAAAATCACCTTGAAATCCCACTCATATCGACCTTCTATTCCAAAACTATTTACTGCAAACACACTGCGGATTTACAGGCCCAGTGATCCATAATCCCACAGCACTCAGCAGCTCCTGAACGCATCACCAAGAAATCTAATAGTGGCCGCTTTATTGGATACACCTGTTTGTAGTAAATGTAATATTTACAAAACCCACGGGAGAAACTGTTAGTGATGGTTTATTTAAGATCCATTTCCACTGTTGGGCAAGTTACTTTAAAACTGTAATGTGTTATTTATGACTTGTTACTGCCATTTCAAAGTAATTTGTTACATTACAATATTACTGTATTTAAAATGTAAAACGTTACACGACTATTGCAGCACTTTAAGTTACTCTCACTGAAATAACTGTGAAGATGCTGAACTTTTGCGCCGTATATGGACTGAACCAGGACTAAACCAGAACTGAACCAGGACTAAACCATGTCTAAATCAGGACTAAACCAGGTCTAAACCAGGACTGAACCGAGAACTGAACCAGGTCTAAATCAGAACTGAACAAGGACTAAACCAAGTCGAAATCAGGACCAAACCAGGACTAATCTTGGACTATAACTTGGAATCTAGGACCGCCCCTGAGAGTACCCTGAGTCTGTGCAGCAGGGTGTCTGCGAGCGCGGAGTTCTGTGCCGGTCCTTTCACTCACGGTCACCCGACGGTCTACACGGGCGCGTCTCCGGCGTTTCACCGCTCCTGATATCGCTGTGATTTTTGTGAAATTGTATGAAGAAAAACGCACCACTTCAATCCAGGTTAAAAAAAATATTGTAACGCGCATTTCTGACATTTGTTCCAAGTAAATTTTTTGCTGTAATGACAAACATTACAGTAAAAAGCAATACATTATAGTACCTCATTACTTTTATAACACGTTACTCCCAACACTGTCCGTTTCAGACCTTGTTTTAAAAATTACTTAAAAGTGCAGAGTGTAACTTTTCTGCAATCTGTTTCCATGGAAATGTTAATGCTTTGGTTTAACACAGTACGACATTAAAACTAATCTGTCTTGCATTTATTAATCTACAGGTGGTATTATTGCTCAAAAATGTCTTAAAAAAACATTAATTCGCCTCTCCACAAATCGAATATGTAATTTGTTTTGCAAGTCCCCATGGAAATTCTTTCCATACTGTGGAACATTCTAGACCAGACCTGGACATTGCACAGTTCCCGGACCACAAATTTTGGTTTTGGTATTTGGTTTGGACTCTGACAGGCCAGTTTAAGCTCATTTGGAATTACAAAATAAAAATGTATTATAATTTTACCTCATGCATGGACTAAAGCGGCATTGCTTTTATTTTAGAGGTGTTTTTTTATTACTGTATTTTTCAGACTATAAGTCGCTCTGGAGTATAAGTCGCACCAGCCAAAAAATGCTCAATGAAGAAGAAAAGACATATATAAGTCACACCAAACAATAAGTTGCACTTTTTGAGAGAAATTTATTTTATAAAATCAGAGCCCAGGAACCGACATTTAATTTTGAAAGGCAAGTTATAGTAATTACAATAGAACAACAAACAACAGACTGTTAATGTCACATATGAACAGTTCTTCAGATAAACTATAACATAAACAACAGAACAGAACAAGTTTACCAAACTCTCCATCTCAGTCCAAATCTTCACTAAAACCATTAAATTCTTCATCCTCGGTGTCACTTCTGAGCAACTCCACAACCTCCAGAAATAAACCATAGATCCATGATGTAAACGGAGCGCTGCTTCTTCTTCTGTGTAGCTGTCGTCAGACTCAGCATCAGTTCCAGTTACAATTATTCCGGCCTTTCTGAATCCCAACAGGATGGCTGTGGTTGTCACTCAAGTCCAGGCTTTGTCGATTCATCCAGTGACTTCCAGGAAAGTTGCATGTTGCACCCTCCCGGTTCCTGTGAAGATGTGTTCTTCATCCCCACTTTCTGCCAGTCCCTCACAAGTTTCTCACTCACTCCAAACTTTCTTTCTGCTGCTCGATTACCGTTTTTGGCTGAATATTTCACTACTTGCAGCAGAACGATGGCTCTTTCTGCAGGAGACATGCACAGTTAAGGGTGACGTGACAGTGATACCGGAGTAATAGGAAGAGCAGATACTGACACACAAGACTAGAGCCTCGCACAGCTGTCAGTGTGAAAATTTCAATATTTAAGTCACACCGGAGTATAAGTTGCAGGAAACACCCAAACCATGAAAAAAGTGCGACTTATAGTCCAAAAAATACAGTACATTTTTATAAGGCAACCTCACTTTTTCATTGCTAAATCATAACATAAACTCTTACCAGCCTTATCAGCTCATCAAAACAATGATATTTACAAGAAATAAAATGACTATTATGCAGAATTGAGTTAGGCATGATGGCCTGGCCCTGCACAACATTTTCTTTTTCTCACGTGGCCCCATGGAAAAAATAATTGCCCACCCCTGGACTACCGGATCATTTGCACAATTTTGGACCCAATTTGCTTCTCCGCAACTTCAGGGAGGCTTGACCTGCCTTTGGATCCTCGGATACTCGTATTCTTAATCCTGTGCGCTCCTCGTGTGTGTGGTGTCAGTGTGACTTTGAGCTGCTCTGTCATTATATAATCACAAAACATCACCACGGCAACAGCCAATAAAACAGAGTCAGGGGCAGATGGAGCGACAGACACAGAGGTAAAAGGTACAAACTCAGGAAATAGAGCAAAAGAATTAGGTGACTTTACTACTCATCTCTTGTAAAGTTGTAAAGCTAAAGGTTCCATATTTTGGATTGGATTTTGGTCTGGTTATAATATGTTACCTCCTCACAACACATTTGGATTAGTGTTTCATTTCATTCATTAAAGACATTTTTTGCAGATATAGACAAATGCAACTGAACGCCTGCATAGTAGGTTTAATGTCATACTGCGGATCAGAGTCCTGCACAGGTCCATTTTCGGAAACCCACACCTGCCCGCACCTGCGCAGGTACAGCACCACACCCGCCCTTTAACCCGTGATTATATCAAAGTTAAATCCACATCCGCCAGGACCCGTTAACATTCCACCTGTTTCCCGTCCGTGCCCGTGATAAATCATCTCACAAATTAAAAACTTTCTAACTGAAGCGTCCATCAGAATACGAACTGAAAACTTACGACTTCAAGAATTACAATCATGAAATGAAAAGAAACGTTTACGATTTCTTCATTACAAACACAAATTCACAGACGCGACTGGACTGTCGTCACTACACAGGCACAGCAGAAGAAACACGCCACAGACAGAACCAGGACTAACCCAGGACTAACCCAGGACTCACCCAGGACTAACCCAGGACTAACCCAGGACAAACCCAGGACTCACCCAGGACTCACCCAGGACTAACTCAGGACTAACTCAGGACAAACTCAGGACAAACCCAGGACTAACCCAGGACCAACCCAGGACAAACCCAGGACAAACCCAGGACTAACCCAGGACTAACCCAGGACAAACCCAGGACAAACTCAGGACAAACTCAGGACAAACCCAGGACTAACCCAGGACTAACCCAGGACTAACTCAGGACAAACCCAGGACTAACCCAGGACAAACCCAGGACAAACCCAGGACTAACCCAGGACAAACCAGGACAAACTCAGGACAAACCCAGGACTAACCCAGGACTAACCCAGGACTAACTCAGGACAACCCAGGACTAACCAGGACAAACCCAGGACTAACCCAGGACAAACCCAGGACAACCCAGGACTAACCCAGGACAAACTCAGGACAAACTCAGGACAACCCAGGACTAACCCAGGACTAACCCAGGACAAACCCAGGACTAACCCAGGACAAACCCAGGACAAACCCAGGACTAACCCAGGACAAACCCAGGACAAACCCAGGACTAACCCAGGACAAACCCAGGACAAACTCAGGACAAACCCAGGACTAACCCAGGACTAACCCAGGACAAACCCAGGACTAACCCAGGACAAACCCAGGACAAACCCAGGACTAACCCAGGACAACCCAGGACTAACCAGGACTAACCAGGACAACCAGGACAAACCAGGACTAACCCAGGACAAACCCAGGACTAACCCAGGACAAACCAGGACAAACCCAGGACTAACCCAGGACTAACCCAGGACAAACCAGGACTAACCCAGGACAACCCAGGACAACCCAGGACTAACCCAGGACAAACCCAGGACAAAACTCAGGACAAACCCAGGACTAACCCAGGACTAACCCAGGACAAACCCAGGACAAACCCAGGACTAACCCAGGACAAAACCCAGGACAACCCAGGACAAACCCAGGACAAACCAGGACAAACCAGGACTAACCCAGGACTAACCCAGGACAACCCAGGACTAACCCAGGACAAACCAGGACAACCCAGGACAAACCAGGACTAAACCCAGGACAAACCCAGGACAAACCCAGGACTAACCCAGGACTAACCCAGGACTGATTCCAGGATTGAACCAGGAGGACTAAACCAGGACTAAACCAGAACTGGACCAGGATTCATTGTTGGGACGGGCTCGGAGGTGCACCTGTGTGGACCGTCGGGTGACTGCAGGCAAAAGGACCGGTGCAAAGCTCCACGCCCCACGGAGGTAAAAGCAGCCGTCATCCAGTCGCACTTTGCAGACACCCTGCTCCATGGACTCGGGGTTCTCTCTCACTCTTAAATCCAAGATTAGATCTGGTTTAGTCCTGGTGTAGTCCTGGTGTAGTCCTGATGTAGTCCTGGTTTAGTCCTGGTTTAGTCCTGGTGTAGTCCTGGTTTAGTCCTGGTTTAGTCCTGATGTAGTCCGGGTTTAGTCCTGGTTTAATTCCTGATGTAGTCCTGGTTTAGTCCTGATGTAGTCCTGGTGTAGTCCTGGTTTAATTCCTGATGTAGTCCTGGTTTAGTCCTGGTGTAGTCCTGATGTAGTCCTGATGTAGTCCTGGTTTAGTCCTGGTTTAGTCCTGGTGTAGTCCTGGTTTAGTCCTGATGTAGTCCTGGTTTAGTCCTGGTTTAGTCCTGGTTTAGTCCTGGTGTAGTCCTGGTTTAGTCCTGATGTAGTCCTGGTGTAGTCCTGATGTAGTCCGGGTTTAGTCCTGGTTTAATTCCTGATGTAGTCCTGGTTTAGTCCTGGTGTAGTCCTGGTTTAGTCCTGATGTAGTCCTGGTGTAGTCCTGATGTAGTCCGGGTTTAGTCCTGGTTTAATTCCTGATGTAGTCCTGGTTTAGTCCTGGTTTAATTCCTGATGTAGTCCTGGTTTAGTCCTGGTTTAGTCCTGATGTAGTCCGGGTTTAGTCCTGGTTTAATTCCTGATGTAGTCCTGGTTTAGTCCTGATGTAGTCCAGGTTTAGTACTGATGTAGTCCTTTTATAGTCCTGCTGTAGCCCTGCTGTAGTCCTGGTGTAGTCCTGGTTTAGTACTGATGTAGTCCTGGTTTAGTCCTGCTTTAGTCCTGATGTAGTCCTGGTTTAGTCCTGATGTAGTCCTGGTTTAGTCCTGATGTAGTCCTGGTTTAGTCCTGCTTTAGTCCTGGTGTACTCCTGGTTTAGTCCTGGTTTAGTCCTGGTTTAGTCCTGACCTGCCCACATGTACCCGACCCGGTGCAGGACTCTGCTGTGGAACCTTGTAGACAAAACAAAAAAATCCCCCAAAAAACGAGCAGGTGCCATACCCTTGACCAGAAAAGTTACACAGTGCACCTTTAAGTTAAGAGTACTTTTTTACAAAAGTTAAAGGTGCACTGTGTAACTTTCTGTCTGGGGGTCCGTCACCTGCTTGTTTCTATGGAGACGTCACTGCTCTGCCTGAAATGTTCCACAGTATGACATTAAACAGCTCTACATAACATTTATGTGTTTTATTTTAATGCCATACTGTGAAACATTCCAAACAAAGCAATAACACGTCCACGGAGAAAAGCATTTGACAAACCCTCCGCCAGAAAAGTTACACAATGCAGCTTTAATATGATATGGATAAAATGAAATAATAAGTAGAACATCTTAGACGCACTTATAAAAGATGTACCTAATAAAGTGGCCATTAAAGGTATGCGAGCGACGCCTCTGCAGTGGAACGTAGTAACTGGACACAGCCGTATACCTGCTCCGAAAATAAACTTATCATCTAGAGTTACAGCCCCGGTCCCCCGCCGCACGGAGCTAAAATTAGCTCACCGTCCGAAAGATGGAGGAGTGGACAGTGAGCCCCACACATGCCACAGAAGAGCCGCGTTTCAGAAAGCGAAGGTGTGTAGAGCTTCATTTTACTTCAGAGGGCCCATGTTACGCTATTTTCTGATCGATGTTATAATGTTGTTTTCTCATCACAAACAGACCTGGAGTTGTGTTTTGTTTCATTCACACATGTTTAACACACAGACTCTGCATGTTTAGGCTGTGTTCTTCTCTCAAACGGAAGACACTCTGTTCCAATTTGTGATGTAATGTGGTAAAACAGGAAGTGCTCAGGTGTGTTTTTAAACTCTAAACCAGGGGCGCTCACACTTTTTCAGCATGCGAGCTACTTACAAAATGACCAAGTCATAATGATCTACCAAATACAAAGCCAAACAAACTGCACTGAAACACTCTGTGCCCCTTTTTTGGACCTCACACGCAGTTTGAGAACCTCTTCTTTAAGAGAACTTCCTCTGGCACTTTACACAAAACTATGAAAAAAGTGAAGATTTTTAAACCTGTTTTTTAAAGTTCCAAACTGGAGTTTCATTCTTTTCTGGTTTTGCAGTGATATTTACCAGCCTCTGCACGTTTACCAAACCAAACACACATCGTGACAAACACAGATGCATTTGTGCACTTTTGTTAGACAAACTTCAGCCAAATGTGGCAGTAGGTCTGTTCTGTAGATCTGCTCTATGCTGTAGACCTGCTTTGTGCCAACACTGTAACACAAATTTAGACTCGTTTTTGCTTCACGTTTGGTCTTGCTCTTCTAATCAGCCGCACTGTGGGAGGGGCTTGTGTTCGCTGTACGCAGGAAGGAGCGAGAGCGTGAAAAGGCGAGGGGCGGCGTGCTGACGTGAGGCAGATGGACAGGAAGGATGTTTAGGAAGTTGAACCTGCCCTGTGATGCACGCTGGTACACGAGGGCACACGCTGTCGCAGACGAGCCGTGCATAGGGAGCGTGCGAGTCTCTGCGGGTTTCAAATGAGCGCACAGGCTGCACTGAGACGCCCCACACGCTCCTGCACCCGCTACAAGTTTACTGCCAACAGCAGCGGCCGTAATGAAATATGATCACACTTGTTGAGTGTCAGACCTTGAGTGAGAGACAAGACCGAGTCCAAACGCAAGTCCGAGACGAGACACGGCGATCTACCCACACGAACTTGGCGATCGACTGGTAGACCGCGATCGACACCCCTGCTCTGTACACCTTCACTAGAATCATTCGGACGATTTGAGCTCTGAAATTGCCAATCTCTACTAAACAAAAGATAAAATGTAGCTAAAACAAAGATGTTCATTTTGTCTTCTTACGTACTTTAACTTCTTGGGTTCTTTTTTACAGTACAGACAGTACAGCAGGGATCATCAAACTATGGCCCGCAGACTGATTCCGGCCCTCCACGCCCCTTTGACTGGCCCCCCACCCCCTCTGGCCCCACCACTTGAACTGGCCCTATGAAGCAATCCTCAAAAGTTGTCATGGCCTATTACTTTTTTGGCAAATAATAACATGTCGGCATCTTGTATTTTGTTGATTTTTTCCATTAAAAAATAAAATATTTATATTAAGTATTTATATTTAAATAATTCTATGATGTATTTTACATTTCCCGCAAAATTTCCCACCGAATTTTCATCACCTGACAAGCTCAAGATCAAACAGTCTGTAATGCAGTTAAGGACAGCAAAATGACAAGTGTTAAAGTATGAAAAGTTGATAGAGAGTGCAGAGTTTTCAAAGAACAGTGGACGACCGATCTTTTTTTGTGCAGTTTGTGTGATATGTAAAGAAAGTGTGATGATTTTCACAGAACATAATCTGCGTCGTCAGGGTCATAAAATTCTGTTAAACGACTGATCCAACCCCGAACCTCATTACACTCAGGAGAGATAATGTGGCCCCCAGAAAAAAAAAAGTCTGGTGACCCCTGCGATGAAGTAAAGTGTATTTACCTTGTTACCTCGCATTTGAAACACGTCAACAAGGTAAATGTTATCTTGAAAACTACATCACAAGGTGGACCTGAGGATTCTTGGCTTTGGAGATGTAGACCGACTAATAATAAAGCATTATTCAAACATGTGTGAATGAAAACAAAACACAACTCAAGGTACGTTTTTGATGAGGCAACATTATAACATGGATCAGAAAATAGAGTAAAGTGGAAGCAGAAACAAAACTAAAGAACGAGTTTAAGAAATGGGAGATGGCATTAAAAATGTTCTTCATAGCCCCTTTAAATGTACACTGTGCAATCTTTCTGGAGGAGGGCCTATCACCTGCTTTGCCATTAATATTCCATAGTATGGCATTAAGCTTAATTAGCTCTATAAAGACAAAAGTTGGAGAGACCTGGCCAAGTTAAAGGTCAGATCTGTGAAGAGGTGTCCTGCTCTGAGTATGTGAGTGACAGATATGTTTAATGCCATACTCGAACACATTCGCAAGAGTCGCAAGAGATTTTTTTTTGGGGTTGCCTTGTCACCATCTGCATGTAAATCTGCAGTATACAGTTGTGTACATGGATCTGTGAGTGCGTATACATTCACATCAATAACCCGGTTATGATCGGGATTTTTTGAGTATCCCGGCTTCTTGATGGTGCATGTATACGCAGTAACCCGGTTTCAGTAACCCGGTTATGGCAGTATCCCGGTTATTAGAAACCGGGTTACTGTAGCTGGTTTATTCCGATAGTAACCGGGTTACTTGTGGCATGTATACGCAGTACCCCGGTTACTGCAACATAAAGTTGAGTGCGCATGCGTCCAAAAGACACTTTCCAGCCTTTCACCACAACAGTAGCGACATAAATAAATTGACCAACATAAATAAAGTGACCAAATGAGTGAAATGACTGTAAAATAAAGAGCTGCGCTAAACCTGCACACGTACAATCTGCACTCGTACGACCTGCACTCGTGTGACGCTGAAAAGCTAAAACATGAACTATCTCCTATACAACACACGCACGGAACACACTTACCATCATTAGCGCCTCTTCTGTCACAGAAATAACACACATAATCCACTGAGTCGTGTCATTTAGTCCAAAAGAAACTGATCGCATCAGCGGCGCAAGGAGCGAGTTGTTTTTATCGCCGCTAACAGTTTATGCTAATTAGCCTAAACGGTCTTAAGTTTCGTTTCTGTAAAACGTAAACAAATGTGATCAGAGCTGAATTATCTGATCAAACGGGCTGATGTGTCTATAGTGTTTATGGTTTATATGTTGTAAAGTTGAGTTTATTTATGCAGAAGATTTTAATGAAGAATCTGCACAGTGGATTGTGGGAGATCTCGTAGCTCCTTAGCTTCTTATGCTAAAGGAGCTCACGGTTTGTATTTTTCCTGGTTAATGAAATTGATTTAAGTTAATTTTTGCGCCTGCGCATTTGTAAGATTATGTCAAGAAACCGGGATACTCCATTTGATCATGTATACGCGGATACGGTTTCTCAGTGCGCATGTAAACGCAGTAACCCGAATACTGACATAACCGGGATATGGCTAATAACCGGGTTATTGATGTGCATGTATACGCACTCCGTGACTTTATCGTGATTCTGGATCAGCATTTCATCAGAATATCCTGTCCGCAGTAGGACCAGTGTTTCTATGCTTATTCCTTTCACTACGACATATTTGTGTGAATCAGGATTTTCTGTGCTCACAAAAATGAAGACAAAGCACAGAAACAGACTGAATGCAGCGTTTGATCTGCTGCTGCGCTCTCCTCCCGCACCCGGACTGGAACATGCTACAAAAACACAGACAGGTCCACCGATCTCATTAGAAATGTGGAAATGTTAAGACATGTTTTTTAAATATAATTTTTGAACTTTTATTGCCACAAATCAATTCACATCAACAGTGTCCTGAGCCCGAGCCTTCACACAATTTATATATTTACTCTTCCCCCTTCTAGAGAAAAAAATAGAAAGAATGAATAAAAAGAAAACTAAAATAAATAAATAAAAATGAAAAATAAGGCATTCGTGTCTCATTTGAAAAAGTCGTCAGCTTGAGCTTTAGTTGAGCCGTTAACAGTTCCATTGTATAAACTTGTCAGATTTTTTATCTCCACTGATCAATGGTCGCTGTTTCAGGTTTCAGCCAGTAGATAGTGATAATTTTTCTTGCAGTCATCAGAAGAAGATGCAGCAGAAAGCACTGATCATGAGAGACAATCAGGGAATGTATCAAGCAAAAATATATTTGTGTCCATCAACAGGTCCACAGCCAAAATGTTTTTTTTTTATAACATCTTTAACGTAATTTCGGAAACGTTTTATATTGGGGCAGTCCCAAAATATATGAGTCTGGTCACCCACAAGTCCACACTTCCTCCAACATTTGTCACTAAGACTTTATATAATTTTTTATCTTTTTTGTAATTATTTTATTGACTATTTTGTTCCAATATTGCTGGTTCAATTGAAAGTTGAAAAGAAAAATAAATGGGCTACATTTAATGTCCAAATAGGCGACTTATGGATCCTTTTATTGCTGCTTTATTGTTTTTCATTGTTTAAAACTTGAGAAATACTAATTGTTCACTCAGTCAACAATAAAACATCCTCATTAATGTTCAGTAATGGTCAAATCCACCTTTATTTTGTGATTTACGAATAATGTTTATTGACTTGGGTCGCAAAGGTTTGTGACTTTTAAAATATGGGTCCTCAAGCAGGTAGCTGATCCCTCCACAAAAGTTACACAGTGCATCTTTAAGTACTACTCCTTACAGGATTTTTTAATGAAAAAATATTCAGCAGTATGTCTCTTTTATAAAATACAGACACAGAACAGGTTGGGCCTGAGCTGTAATGTACATAATACAAGGGCTATGAAAACAGTCTCTAAATGGTTTTAATTTACGTCTGGAGGGAGATTTGTAAATGTGTTAACATGAACTCAAACAAAGAACTGAATAAAACTTGATTTATAGTGATGTCGGGGTTAGATTACCTTTTATACACAGTAATTAATTAATTTAAATCAAACCACAAACCACTGTGTTACCGGTGTTATGGCTCCTGAAAACTGTTTGTCTAATTATAGTCACAGTTAAACTAAAATCAGGAATTATATGTGGGACGTGTAATGGCCAAGATTATACATAATATTAGTTTATAATGGAACATGATTATTAAGGCGTGCTTATGTAATTAAACCTATTTTAATACTGCACTAACAAAATTAGCTCTCGTCTCACAACAAAAACATCACAAATTTGATTCCCAGACCAATTTCGTATTTCTTTTCTAAGTTTGCACCTACGAGTTTTAAAAGTAATACAAATTCTATACATAAGAGATGAATTCCTGTGATATTTGTGCGTTCACAAACTGGACAGACTATTTTGATTTTGATTGTGAAAAATGTGCAGAAGGTAAGAGCTTTGTGCATTTGTGGAGGGAAAGACGTCTGCGCTTTTCTCTCAACCGGATGTAACAGAAGTTTGATTTTTCTCCTTGTTCCAGACGCTTTGATAAATCAGATTCAAACAGTCGCCGTGACGCAACGTGTTTTCCCGAACGCTTTCAACAAGAGACGTCCCAGACTGATAAATGTGTAGAACTCAACTCAGAGTGACACACAGATCAATCCGGTGTGAGCCTGGCTACTCAAAGCGCTTTACATCTAGGATTCACTCAAACATACAAAAGCCCTGTTCGCACGGGATTAGTATAATAATATATATGTGGACCTTTGGTGAATTGTAATAATCTCGGACGATTCCTGAGATCTTAATCGTGTGCGAATGCGCCATGTCTGTAATTTGTAAAGTAAAAATTACACCGCAAATGACCTACTGTATTTCGCCAAACACAGACGTCCAGTGATAATACTAGTCCTGTGTAGACCTG
The DNA here is from genome assembly GCF_026225935.1 of Boleophthalmus pectinirostris. Taxonomy (NCBI): domain Eukaryota; kingdom Metazoa; phylum Chordata; class Actinopteri; order Gobiiformes; family Gobiidae; genus Boleophthalmus; species Boleophthalmus pectinirostris. The sequence goes on along the minus strand of NW_026571515.1, from coordinate 10,445,053 downwards.
TAACGATAATCAATAAATCAGTTAATCATATGATAACTTTTAACGAGCTTGATAACTTTTCCGGCCACGATAAATTCTATGTGCATGCTTGTTTGTTTTCCTCGCTCTCTCTCGCTCTCAAAGAGACTGAATGTTAGAAGGCGTCTATCGCGTAATGACACTTGATCCAACGTAAGCAACGTGTTTATCAACACAGTGGATGTGCGCGTCGCAGAAAGCACCGCTGTCTGTGCGACTAACATGAAGCTGCAACACAAGCGCCGCTGTCGGAGTAACAAAAAAGTTCATCGCTGAGTGACAACACAAGTCACGATGTCGAATCAACACTGGTGAGTGGGACACGTCTCAGCGGCCACGTGCGTCAAATGCAACGAGCGCGTAAACAACAAGAAGAAATGTCTCAAACCCCAACAGCCGATATACACCCATACCCAAGCGACAGAACTAGTCCCACCCCCGGGAGAGCCCAAATCCACTGAAATCCCACAAGACACAGGCATGACACCAGACAAGACAGAGGCTCCCTCATAGCGAAACAGCATCCTGTGTCGCGGGTTAATACGAACATTTAAATGACAGCAGCCACACAGAGAATGGCCACTATATACCAATGTAAGTCAGTGACTAAAATAACTTTTAAGGGCATTTTTGATACAGAGACTTAATAACATATTTATTGCTATATTTATTTATTGCTTTGGTTATATTTGGTTCAGTAATGGTTTATTCAAGTGCATTTTTGTGAACAAGTCCTTTGTTTTTTGGTTGTCTTACACTTCCCGTGTTTAAAGATCTTTAGAAAGAAAGGTTTATTGATCTTTCAAAAGTTGTATTTGCATTTTTATTTCATGGTCATTATAATAGATGAAATTGGTCTCAACATGTCAATGTACATATATCAATAATGTCAGAATCTGCATCTCAGTCTTTGTTGTGGTATTTCTGTCTTCCGGCTTGAATATGAGACTGCGGTAGAAATTTTGATTAGCAGTTCTGAGCTTTTTAGGGGCAAATTCTAATACGACCCCGTAATCGCACTGTATGTAAACAGATCTGCAGGAACGGGAAGAGGTCCAAGAAGAGAGCCAACTCTCGCAGGATGACACGTGTAGCAGCAAGCGGTGAGGAACATTCTAAATAATACAGTGCCCACTAGATCCACACTGGTTTAGACCTGCTTAAGTCCTGGTTTAGTCTCAATTCAGTTCTATACCAGTCCTGGATTAGTCCCGGTCCAGTCCTGTACCAGTCCTGGTCTAGTCCTGGTCCAATCCTGATCCAGTCCTGGTTTAGACCTGGTTTAGTCCTGGATTAGTCCCGGTCCAGTCCTGTACCAGTCCTGGTCTAGTCCCGGTCTAGTCCTGATCCAGTCCTGGCCTAGTCCTGGTCCCGTCCTGATCCAGTCCTGGTTTAGACCTGGTTTTGTCCTGGCTTAGTCTCGATTCAGTTCTATACCAGTCCTGGATAAGTCCCGGTCCAGTCCTGTACCAGTCCTGATCCAGTCCTGGTTTAGACCTGGTTTAGTCCTGGTTTAGTCTCGATTCAGTTCTATACCAGTCCTGGTCTAGTCCCGGTCCAGTCCTGATCCAGTCCTGGTCTAGTCCTGGTCCAGTTCTGATCCAGTCCTGATCCAGTCCTGGTTTAGACCTGGTTTAGTCCTGGTTTAGTCTCGATTCAGTTCTATACGAGTCCTGGATTAGTCCCAGTCCAGTCCTGTACCAGTCCTGGTCTAGTTCTGGTCCAGTCCTGATCCAGTCCTGGTTTAGACCTGGTTTAGTCCTGGTCTAGTACTGGTCTACGACATATCCAGTTGTAAATATCAGTGAAACAGAGTAATTTATGGACTTCGCTTATCCCCTGCGAGTGCACTGCAAGTAACACAGACGTGGGGCAGTAATTTATAAATTACCACCCGTCCCCAGGTTGTACTTATCCCGTCCGAATAGGGCTAAACACACATATTCACACGCACACACAGGGGGCAAGGTGGGCTAAGTGTTTTGCCCAAGAACACAACGACAGCATCAATCTGTGTGAGCTGAAATCGCACTTCTCCACCTTTTAGACAAACAAACCAGTCCGTGTGTTGAAGCTAACACAGTCTGAAGCACGTCTGTTTGCGTCACCATCTCTGTTTTGATTCATTTCGGAGCTTCGCCTTTGGCTTCAAACCTCAGAGCCGCTCCGTGAACCGTACGGCGGGCGCTCTCCAGGACACACTCGCCTGAGTTTTTGAACTTACAAATACGAGAATACATCTTGCTGTAGAAGGTTAACGTTGTGCTTCTTTTAGAGCAGGAGTCACCAAACTTTTTTTCTCTGGGGGCCGCATTATCGCTCCTGACTGTGATGGGGGCTGAGGTCCGGTCGGCCGTAACAGAATTGTACAATCCAGACCAAAATAATCACCAGCAGGCCTCAATGTGTACTAGAAATAACTTGCCTGGAAAAAAACTATCCTAATAGAGATGTAACAATAACCGAAATATCGTCAAAAGTGTCACAGTAATATCATGGACTGTCTCAATATATCGAATCACAAGTTCCTTTGCTTAAATTCATGGTTTTATAGCAGCAACAGCTTATAAACATCGGGAACTACATATCCCATGATTCATTTCAACGCAGACAACATAAAGACATATGTTTTTTACGTGAATTCTTGGAGCTACGACGGTAATAATTCACACCAAAATCTTCTCGAGGTATTTTAAAAGCAAAAAAGTGTCTCAAAATGTCTCAGTAAATATCGAACCGGGAGATTTGGATATCGTTACATCCACAATACGATATCAACACGTAATTCCTCGCACGTATTTTTTTATTTATTGTTACTCGTGCTCCTTACTAGTGTCCTTAACTAGTCCTTAACTGCACTACAGAACTCTGCTCGTGCATTAACCGTCACCGTTTGATAATGATAAATATGTCATATAGTTATTTAAATATAAATATAAATACTTCATATAAATATAATGTTTTAATTGACAAGACCAACAAAATACAAGATGCAGACGTGGTATTATTTGCCAAAAAAAAAGAGAAAAAGGCCATGACAACTTTTGAGGATCGGGGCTTAGTTGAGGGGCTGCGGGGCCGATCAAAGGTGCGTGGAGGGCCGGAGTTGGTCCGCGGGCCTTAGTTTGATGACCCCTGTTTTAGAGTAACACTATTTTGAATTACCAGTACTCTTATGTTATTAGGTTCTTTTTTCAGACCAAGAGTTTGTTTTCATACCTGACAGTTTCGACCAGAGGTGGGACCAAGTCATTGTTTTTCAAGTCTCAAGTAAGTCTCAAGTCTTTGACCTCAAGTCCGAGTCAAGTCTCAAGTCAAAGGCCCATAAGTCCAAGTCAAGTCCAAGTCGTTTGCTTTGAGCTTCAAGTGATTTCAAGTCTTTTTGTAATTTATTTGACTTTTGAGTGAAATTGAACTTAGAAAATCATAGTATGTTTATATTTGAGTATTTGTAGAATATATAAGCGTTGCAGAAATGTAAAACTTTCCTTTTTAAATGTCTTGATAAGATCTTAGTGTGAATCATTACGGTCAGAACAGACAGAAGTTAGATTTAAAAGTGCTTCTCATGTCTTCTCAAGTCACAGGCCTCAAGTCCGAAGTCACTGATCCAAGTCGAGCCCCAAGTCTTAGTCCATTTTATCAAGTCAAGTCTCAAGTCCTAAAAATAGTGACTCACGTGAGCCTCGAGTCTAAGGCTACGTTCAGACTGCAGGGCTTAATGCTCAATTTGGATTTTTTTGTGAAATCCGATGTTTTTGCGAGGTCGTTCATATTTTCAATTAAATGTGACTTGTATGTGACTCCAGTTTGAACAGTAAACGTCCCGAAAGTGTCCCACATGAGCACTGGAGACACGACGACGTCAACCGCAGCGAGCGTGCTCTGTGTTTACGGAAGTTGTCCAAACATGGACGCGAGCATTGAGCACCTGGAGATTTTAAAGTTCCTCTCGTACCGGAGCCAGAACATGAACAACTTACTTGTTTTAAAAGGAGATTGAGAAGGAGAAGGACGAGGTTTTTGGCCGTGGTGTTTTGTGGGACAGCGTCCGTTGAAAGGAACGTGTGGATGTGGAGACGTAGCCAAGAGTGGTGAGTGGTGATGTGCTTCGCTTCAGTGACACAGAGTTCATTAACAATTTTCGCCTATTTCAGTGCAGAATAGTGACGTTTGTGGCTTGTTGATAACGTGTAGGTGGATGAATGCGCTTTGGCCGTTCAGACTGAACTGAATGTCAAAAGATCAGATATGTATCGGTTTCAGGAGCACATATCCAAGTGTCCTGGGTCGCATTTGTAAAAATCGGATCTGTGTCGTTCAGACTGTTATTAAAAGGGCCAAAAAATCGGATTTGAGTCACTTCAGGCTGCAGTCTGAACGCAGCCTAAGTTACAACTTGCAAGTCCCCACCTCTGGTTTCGACTGCTCACTAGCGGTCTTCCTCAGAGTCACGTGATGTTGCCGTGACGTGTCCGCTCAGCTGATTTAAACAGGTTTTGTTTAAATCTTCGTCTTTTTACCCGTGGAGGCAGGACGACAGCGCCGCCTGCGCTCTGAACCACTCTGACAAAGGCCACTAGTGAGCAGCAAAAAAGAACCTAATAACACAAAATATCAGAAGACCAAATGAACCTCAGTGGACGACCAGGACACTTACTTATTATAATATTTTTTCGCTACTCTACCCTCCTTTATCTATCGCAGTCCTTTTAGCATCAGCAGTTCCACAAAAACCCAAACCCTCCTCCTTAGTTCACTTTTTATTACTTTCACTATCCATCATTTGCATCAGAGCCCCGGAGGAACACGAGAGCCACACTAAACTTCCTGAACACATCACATTTGTCACTGCTCGGCTGCTCTACCCTCTGCTCCTCACTCACAATAATTGCTGACAAAATACTAGGAAACCCCCCAAGCTTTTCTCTCTCTGCTCCCATCACCGCTGCATTTCTATCATTCCCCAACCACCAGGGGCCCCGGCGCACTTCCTACATCTCATCCCATTAGGAACTACATTCTCCGGGGCAGTGTTGGGAACTAACGGAAAACATGTACGGAAAATACTAATTTGGACTAACTCTGTTCCCGTACAGTTATGTTTTCATTTGGAAGCATTCAGAATGGAAATCGCAGGCTTAGTAGGGAGTATTATCTGCAACAAAATGGTGAGTTGTTGTCCAGTTGTAGGGAGCATTATCTATAACATATAAGGGCGAGTTGTATCGTTGTGGGGAGTATTATCTGTTACATAAGGGTGAGTTGTTGTCCAGTTGTAGGGAGTATTATATGTTACATATGGGTGAATTGTTGTCCAGTTGTAGGGAGCATTATCTATAACATATAAGGGCGAGTTGTATCGTTGTAGGGAGTATTATCTGTTACATAAGGGTGAGTTTTACAGTTGTAGGGAGTATTATCTGTTACATAAGGGTGAGTTGTTGTACAGTTGTAGGGAGTATTATCTATAACATATAAGGGCGAGTTGTATTTTTGTAGGGAGTATTATCTATGACATAAGGGTGAGTTGTTGTACAGTTGTAGGGAGTATTATCTATGACATAAAGGTGAGTTGTTCTACAGTTGTAGGGAGTATTATATGTTACATATGGGTGAGTTGTTGTCCAACTGTAGGGAGTATTATTTATGACATAAAGGTGAGTTGTTGTACAGTTGTAGGGAGTATTATCTGCTACCTATGGTTGAGTTTTGTATTGTTGTAGGGAGCATTATCTATAACATATAAGGGTGAGTTTTACACTTGTTGGGAGTATTACTTTTTACATAACAGAAAGTTGCTGTACAGTTGTAGGGAGTATTATCTGTTACATAAGGATGAGTTATTGTACAGTTGTAGGAAGCATTATTTATAACATATAAGGGTGAGTTGTTGTACAGTTGTAGGGAGTATTATCTGTTACATAAGGATGAGTTATTGTACAGTTGTAGGAAGCATTATTTATAACATATAAGGGTGAGTTGTTGTACAGTTGTAGGGAGTATTATCTATAATGTAAGTTAGGCTCTTAGTAACAAGAAATTCTTTAAAAACAATGAAACAAATACAAATCGTTTTTTAATACTACGTCATGTTTGTACATGATAATTTATATCCAACTCAATGTAAAAGTATCCTAAATATTCAGAATACAGTACTTGAACCATGTATCGGTAAAAACAGAGACAAAGGTTAAAGAGACCAGGCCAAGTTATGGGTCAGATCTGTGAAGAGGTGACCCCATTTTGAATAATATACATGTTTTTCATATATCCTTTTGGGGAATAGTAAGAAAAGACATACAAGAAATACATAAGAAATACATTTTGATGCATGTATTCAGTATTCTGTGACAAAATAAAGTACATTATACATTTTCAAAGTATTTTTCTCATCATTGTGTCCCTCTCCAGTGCGCTGATGGCTCATGCTCGCGCGACGTAGAAATCACTGTGGTGAAGGCTCCCATAGCTTAAGCTGCTAATTCCCTCCCATTTAAGTCCCTTTATGATCATTGGCAGTGGTGCATGATGGGAAATTCACACCCACGTACTCAGAAGCGTGCATTCAGTTTGATGGTTCTGTCTATGGGGTAATGGGGGAAGGTTGTTGGGTATAAAAACAACTATGGAGGAAATCTAGGCAATAAAGCGTAATGAGGCTCTCCATCAAATGAATGCAGTTTTTAATCATTATTCACAGCGGGCATCAATTACAAAGGGCCTGTTGGACTGAGATTTGAGAATGACAGCAAAACTAATCGCTTCTTAATGCTACTAATCAAATCTTCACATGTATTTATTTTTATTTTTATTTGTCTAATAAAGTGTGCCTAAAATGATCATGGGTGTTTTGTTTTTTTCTTTCAATCCTTTAAGGGCCCATGTTACGTTGTTTTCTGATCTGTGTTATAAAACTGTTTTCGTTTTAGGGCTGTAACAATATCCAAGTCTCACGATACGATATTGTCATGGTACGAACCTCACGGTACGATATTTATCATGATATTGTGGGAAAGCTCACGATATGGTGGGGAGGCTCATGATTAGGGATGTAGCAATATCCAAATCTCTCGGTATGATATTTTCACAATATTTATTGCGATATTTTGTGGAGGTTAACTGTTAATATGCTACTTTTTCCTCTTAAAACGCCTTGACAAGACTTAATCCAATTATTGTGCAAATATCATAAGAGATTTGGATATTATTACATCCCTAATCGTGAGCCTCGACACCATATCGTGAGCTTTGCCACGATACTGCAATAAATATCGTTCTTAGGGCCGTCGCAGTAACTGCAAAAGTGAATCACCGCGGTACTAAGAGGCCCACCGCTGGGCCACCACCATCACCGCATGTGACCACGTGACCACGTGACCACGTGACCCGACCCAGAGTCCTGCACAGGTCCATTTTTAGAGACCCACACCCGCCTGGACATGTTAACATTCCACCCAGTACTGCCTGTGCCCGTGATAACCCAAGACTAACTCAGGACTAACCCAGGACTAACTCAGGACTAACCAGGACTAACTCAGGACTAACCCAGGACTAACTCAGGACTAACCCAGGACTAACTCAGGACTAACCCAGGACTAACTCAGGACTAACCCAGGACTAACTCAGGACTAACCCAGGACTAACCCAGAACTAACCCAGACTAACCCAGGACTAACTCAGGACTAAACCAGGACTAACTCAGGACTAACCCAGGACTAACCAGGACTAACCAAGAACTAACCCAGGACTAACCCAGGACTAAAGTGCGCCCGTGTAGACCGTCTGGTGACTCCAGGTGAACAGACCAGAGTAGAGCTTTGCACCGCAGGGAGTTAAGTGCAGCTGTCGCCCCATCGCGCTTTGCAGACACCCTGCTCCACGTGCTCGTGGTTCTCTCTCTTAAGTCCGTGGGCACCTGAGCCGGTCCAGGACTCTGACCTGAGCTGCCACAGTGAGAGCTGGAGAGATGCAGCAGCACTTGTTCCAAAGCCAAATGTTACTTCTCCCATGTTACACACACTGTATCCCCACGACAACCAAGGTACAAGTGCATCTGCGCAACAAGCGCATCATTGGAGAGTTTTCAGAGCCGCTGGAAATATTATAAGTCCGGGGGATGTGGGGGGTGGGGGAGGGGGTTCGATAGCATCGCATACCGCGCTGTTGAGCCACTAAACCGCACCGCAGGAGAAATTCCCTAAACGCGACAGGCCTAATCCTACTGTGAGGTTCATACCTTGACAATACTGTATTGTGAGACTTGGATATTGTTACACTCCTATTTAATGGATTATGGTTTATGTTTAATGGGCATTTAACTGTACCCCGTCTAAAGCTTTTATACTTTCTCAATTTCTTGTAATCGCTAAAATTAGCAGCTCTCTGGCATTTTTGTTTCATAAAAGTAGCTCACCAGAGGAAAAAGGTTGGAGACCCTTGAAGTAGAGGTTAGTGAAGTGTCTTGCCAAAGGACGCAATGGCAGAATGTTATAGAACCAGCATGGATCAAACCACTGAAATCTTAAAAAGCAACTATGAGCTACTGCTGATACCAAACCAGACCAAGTTACAGGTCAGATCTGTGGAGAGGCGACCCCGCTCAGAATATTAGTTTTTCTGGGTATTTTTGAGCTATAAAACCACCTGTAATTGAATAAATGTAAGGTTGAGCTGTTTAATGTCACACTGTGGAACATTTGAAGCAGAGCAATGACGTATCCATAGAAACAAGCAGGTGACGGACCCCCAAACGAAAAGTTACAAAGTGCACCTTTAAGTAAATGATTCAGTTCAACACATTACCAAACAAATAAACAAACTGACTAAAAACAAACCATTTAACAGATTTTCCACCATTCAAAAGCCATAATATTTAGTTTTTTGCTGCTAATTCGTAAAAGTTTCCTCGCTCCAAACCCAACCGTGGGCTACATCTGCAGAGTTCAGAGCCAGCTTCACTGAGTTTGCAGTCGGTGAATACATTGAGGCCATCTGGAGTGTTAAATTAGGCCTCTCAAAGACTGATTCAAGGACACAGAAACATACATTAACATACGAGATTAGGAGAAGTCATTAATGCAGAGGGAGGGCAACATGGTGTCCTACCCAACAGCAGCGAAGGGCAGAAAAGATACACACTGAATCATAATGTTATAGCTGGACTGTGTAACTTTTCTGGTTTTGCCTAGAATTTTCCACGGTATGACCTTAAACATATCCATCTAGCACAGGGGTGGGCAATTATTTTTTTTTTCCACGGGGCGACATGAGAAGGGCCGGGCCAAAACGCTTAACTCAATTCTGCATAAAATTAATTGTACAGTGGTCCCTCGTTTATCGCGGGGGTTACGTTCTAAAATTTACCCACAAAGTAGTCGACTTTTATTTTACAATTATTATATCTGTTTTAAGGCTGTAAAACCGCTCATCACACATTTTATGTATGTATGTAATGTAATGCTGTTGTTTTATAAAGCATGCATAGAATCTATCTTACGCTATGGCATGTCAACATTGTTTGGTAACCTCTCAGTCAAACTTAAAGCACAGATTTTTACCTTGACTAAAAGAGCAGGTAAAATAATGGGTGTGGCCCCAAGCTCACTTCAGCTAATTTTTGAGGAGACTGTGAGGAAGCTCGGCAGGAAGGTGATCAATGACCCAACCCATGTTCTTCACAGTCAGTTTGAGTTGATGCCATCAGGCAGAAGGTACAGGGTCCCAAACTGTAAACTGAACAGATTCAAACATTCTTTTGTGCCACTAGCTGTTAAACTGCTAAACTCAGATAATGCAGTTAAAAAATAATTATAAAAGGCTTAGGGATTGTGCAATCAAAACTGCACATAGGTGTAGGGAATGTGCAATAATTATATCTAAAACTGCACATAGGTGTAGGGAATGTGCAATTAAAGCTACACATAGGCTTAAGGAATGTGCAATAATTAAATCTGCACATAGGCTAAGGGAATGTGCAATAATTATAACTAAAACTGCACATAGGCTTAGGGAATGTGCAATCAAAACTGCACATAGGCTTAGGGAATGTGCAATAATTATAACCAAAACTGCACATAGGCTTAGGGAATGTGCAATAATTAATAGAACAGAAGAATGCAAGGGTTTGCCTGTTAAGGATAATTTAAGGGTGCATCACTCGTGGTCATACTTGGTCTCATATTTACTTTGTTTTATGCTGTTTATGTGCTGCTTTGTGTTGTGTTGTCCTGTTTTTTGATAAAACATGTTACCCCCTGTCCCAAGACAAATTTCTCCCATGGGAGACAATAAAGGATTATCTTATCTTATCTTATTATCTTATCTTATCTTATTTTATACACTTTTCTCAGACAGGACAGTTACAACCCTTTTTGCATCCTTCAAAAAACTTATTGCTGCTGTCGTCCTTTTGTTATTTTCTTCCTTCTTTATGTAACGAAACAAATCTTAATTTATTCCGTAATGGCGCCCTACAGCTGCGTTTCGGCATGTTGCATTGCATCTTGCGACCGCAGGAGCCTTTGTCGGTGCAGAACGTTTCGTTTTCGACATTGTGGGTTTTGTCGGGGGAAGAAAACTCGCAAACGTACAGCACTTCAAAATCACACTGCTAGAGATCGAACATTTATGTAAATTTGTCAAGCTGAACTCATTCTGTACTGTACAGGAGGTTGACTGACACTGGTCTACAGCCAATCAGGACAAAGGGGGAGGAACACAATGCATGTTCATACGCTGTAAAAAAAAAAAAAAAAAAAAAAAAAAAAAAAAAAAGCATCCAAAATTGCACAAAAAAAAAAAAAAAATCCGCAAAACAGGGAGGCTGCGAAAGTTAAACCACATTATAGTGAGGGACGACTATATTTCTTTATAAAAAGCAGTAAATATCATTGTTTTGACGAGCTGGTAAGACTGGTAAGAGTTTATGTTATGTTATGAAAAATGTCATTTAAAAAAACACTTCAGAAACAGTTCAGTTCTAGTTTAGTCCTAGTTTAGTTCTGGTTTAGACCTGGTTTAGATTTAGTTTAGTCCTGGTTCAGTTCTGGTTTAGTTCTGGTTTAGACAGGGTTTAGAACTAGTTTAGTCCTGGTTCAGCTCTGGTTAATCCTAGTTTAGTCCTGGTTTAGACCTGGTTCAGTCCTGGTTTAGAACTAGTTTAGTCCTGGTTCAGCTCTGGTTAATCCTAGTTTAGTCCTGGTTTAGACCTGGTTCAGTCCTGGTTTAGACCTAGTTTAGTCCTGGTTTAGTCCTGGTTCAGTCCTGGTTTAGACCTAGTTTAGTCCTGGTTTAGTCCTCGGTTCAGTCCTGGTTTAGACTTAGTTCAGTCCTGGTTCAGTTCTGGTTTAGTAGTAGTTTAGTCCTGGTTTAGACGTGGTTTAGATCTAGTTAATCCTAGTTTAGTCCTGGTTTAGTCCTGGTTCAGTTCTGGTTTAGTTCAGGTTTAGACCTGGTTTAGACCTAGTTTAGACTTAGTTTAGTCCTGGTTCAGCTCTGGTTTAATCCTAGTTTAGACCTGGTTTAGTCCTAGTTTAGTCCTGGTTTATATCTAGTTTAGTCCTGGTTTAGTCCTGGTTCAGCTCTGGTTCAGTACAGCGCAAAAGTTCAGCATCTTCACAGTTATTTTGTTGAAAGTAACTTAAAGTGCTGCAATAGTCGTGTCATGTTTTACATTTTAAATACAGTAATATTGTAATTTAGTGAAATATTCTGAAATGACAGTAACAAGTCATAAATAACACATTACAGTTTTAAAATAACTTGTTACTTTTCTAAAATCGAAGGAATACATCACATTTGCTCACGTAATTCAGGCTTCAAACTGCACATAACGAGTGAGAAAAATAGAAAACTTTGCTTTTTTGGTGATTCTTGTGTTTTTTTTTCTTCTCTATTTAGTGACAGGAAAAGCTTAAAAGCAACGAATGGCTTTTCCACTATAATGTAAAAGTATTGAGAATAAAAAATGAAATATCACGAACATTACGCCCCGACATCAGGGGAAATATTATAAAAATCTGAATCTTTCTCAATAATCCTTCATTTCCTCGACTCAACGGAGAACGGTTCCAGGGGACACAAAGCCTCCATGAATCATCACTACTGTAGAACTGCTCGCTGAGTTGTTCTTCAGGTCAGAAAGTCTCTAAAACTGCAAGAGGAATCCAATTACATCGCCACAAATTGCATCAAGATTGGCCACCGTCGCAGCAGAGGACATTGTAGTACTAAAAAACTTCATTTCAAAGCCAAGTCCGTAATTCCTCACAATAATATCACCTCACAATATATCGAATTACAAGTCTCTGCTTAAATGAATACTTATGTGTTTTTATGATCCTTTGGTGTTGTCAGTGCAGATTACAGGAAGACAAAACTGTTATTAAACACTTTACTTTTAAATCTTAATTCTTCATATTATAACTTATACATTATAGGCTTTTCAAGGCTTTTCCAAGACTTTTAAAAGGAAAAAGTAGCATATTTGCAATTTTGGTAGCCTTGGATATTGTTACATACCTCGATACACAGTTTACGATCTGATATGATTCAATATGATACAGTTCAATTAGATTCAGTACTGGTAAATAAAAAGTAAAGGCTAAATCATGGCTGTGATACTAAAAGTGTTTTAACAAAGACTTCTTGTGCAAAGTTCAATTGAAACCAACGCCCATTTTAATCATCAAAACAGTGAAAATGTCAAATGTTTTGCATAAACAAGCATAACTGTTAGTCAGGCTGGCGCTACCTAGTGCCTCCGTGCAATTTAATTTCTCTCCAGCGACTAGGTCAGGAATCAAAATACACTAGACGGTTTGCAAGAACCCTGGACGTGCGAGTTCAGGCACCAATCAATCAGTGAAGAGCCATACATTCTGTGTGGGCAACGAATCCTGAGATCGAGGATTTAAAGCCGGAACAAAGAGAATGTTTTGTGAGGGGAAAGATGTTATTGCCCTTCTTCCTACGGGATTTGGGAAAAGTTTAATATACCAGTTATCCCCGTTAGCGACGCATTATATACATCACAACCAAATAGCAGCGATTGGTTAAATAAAAAAGTACCGTCAAGCGAACAAATTCTAATGCTGCAATGAATCAGGCTATTTAACTGTACTGTAACAAAATAATTTAGTAAAATATACCAAATAACCTCTTGGCGATATATCAATACAGCAGCCGATGATATCGATACTGTATATACTAGGGATGGGCATGATTAATTGATTAATCGATAATTGATCATTAAGAATTTCATCGATTACGTTAATTTTAATCGACAAACCGAATGTAGGTTGCTGTGCGTAGCGTGACCAAAAGGAGCGAGACACAAACAGTGGGTCAGTCTGCAACGTACCGAAGCACAAATGCGTATTTAACGATGATTTGTACAAGAAATTCCACGCTTTCCGTTGCGTTCGGGACAAGTGTGAGTCCATGTGCACAGTGTACAAAGCAGCACATATGTTTCGGTGTCCAGTGGGAAAAAGTTTTACCAGGTGAGAGTCGCGCAATGTCGATGACGAGTCTCCACCTCCCTCCCCCCGTACGGTGTCCTGGTTTTGACAAACGCAAATATGGTCACACTAACCTGTATTCCACTGAATCATGTCTTTTAATCCGACAGAAATTGACCGCATCAGCGACACAAGAGCTGTAGTTTTATCTTCGCTGAGTTTATGCAAATTAGCGATGCGGTTTTAAGTTTCGTTTCTGTGAGAGTTGCACAAAACTGAATTAAACACATTATAATGTCAAACGGGCTGATGTGGCTCTAGAGTCGTTACGGTTTATATGTCGTAAAGTTGAATTTATTTATGCAGATTAGTAGTGCAGATAGTAATAATAATGATGATCATTTTAATATAAAAACGTTAATGATTAATCGATAATCGATCGTTAATTCTTCCGACGATCGATTAAGAAAATTTCATCGAATGCCCATCCCTAGTACATACACATTAAATGATACGACACATCGATATCTCAATATTTTTGCACACCCCTACTAGGGATGTAGCGATATTAAAATCCCTCAATAGGATATTTTCCTGATATGCATCGCACGGTACGATTTAATGCGATGTTTTATGGAGGTTAACAAAATTGTGAATTTGCTTCCTTTTACTTATTAAATGTCTTGACAAGTCGCTGGCACTGTTAGAATGCAAGAATTAAGATTTAAAAGTTTGTTTATTTCTTCATGTAGTCTGCAATGAAACAGCAAAGGATCATGGTCTATGTAGTTCCCTCTGTTTTTTTAGCTCCTGCTGGATCAGAACGATGAATTAAAGCAAAGAGACTTGTAATTCAATACATTGTGATGGCGTCTGATATTATTGTGACGATACGATGCGACGATATTTGGGTTATATTTTCATCCGTATCCATGACTCTGCAGGATGTCCGTTGTATTGTGTTGTGTTGTGTAGTATTATCGGGGCTGTTGTATTCTCTCGGTGTCAGAGCGGAGGAAGAACATGCAGCTCTACGGGGGCACTCGTATCTGCTGTGCCGAGCTGTCAATCATCTCCGGACACTGCACCGAGCTCCAGAGGTGAGCCATGGTCTGCAAATAGCACAAGTGGAATCAGCAGTAGATGTGTTTGTAGTGGTGACAGCAGCAGGGACAAAGGTTGCAGTAGTTGTAGTTGTAGTAGTAGTAGTAGTTAGTAACAGTAGTAGCAGGATAGTACTAATGAACACAGGAGTAGTAGTAGTAGTAGTAATGACAGTTTTAATAAATTAAAATTAACAACCTACACAAAAGTAGAAGTAGTAGACAACAAAACAGTAAAACACTGGCTGTAGTAATAGTAGCAGTAGTAGTGGTAGTAGCAGTAGTAGTGGTACTAGTAGTAGTAGTAGTGGTAGTAGTAACAGTAGTAATGGCAGAGTAGTAGCAGTAGAAGTGGTAGTATTATTATTAGTAGTAGTGGTAGTAGTAATAGTAGTAGTGGTAGTAATAGCAGTAGTAGTAGTATTGATAGCAGTAGCAGCAGCAGTAGTAGTAGTAGTAGCAGTAGCAGTAGTAGT